>NC_091991.1:186314810-186512309 GCF_044704955.1 Pristiophorus japonicus | reverse complement strand
TTATGAGACTTGGTGGCGGAGCGCAAGGGGGTGGAGCTTGGGGGAGGGAGCACGGGGGGCGGGGAGCGGGGGGGAGGGAGCACGGGACGGGGAGCGGGGGGGGTAGTTGCGGGGGAGTGTGGGGGTGGGAGGGAGCACGGGACGGGGAGCGGGGGGGGGAGCGTGGGGGGGCTAGCTGAAGGGGAGTGTGGGGGTGGGAGGGAGCACGGAACGGGGAGCGGGGGGGGGGGAGGGAGCACGGGACGGGGAGCGGGGGGGGGAGGGAGCACGGGGGCGGGGTGGTGAGCAGCATGGTGTGACACATTCAAGAATCATCTATTTAGTAATAAGGGTCTGTTTGCCTTCCCGTTGGTTCGGAAGGGTTCAGACCATGAGGATGGGCTTGTCAGCGATCAATGTCGGGTGTGTGAGGGAGGAGGCATGGATGAAACCTCCAGGAACACAGCAACCAGAGTCGGCAACCCTACTGTGGAAGGCGTTGGCATAAACCAGCCCCTCTCGTATCTCTTCTCACGTCATCTCGTGTTGCATTATAATCAACCTCCCCTCTCCCTTCTCCTCTCCCCTCTCCCTATCCTCCCCTCCCCTCTCCTCCCTCCTCCCTCCCCCTCCCCTCCCCTCCCCCCCTCCCCTCCCTCTCTCTTTCTTCTTCCCCTCCCCTCTCTTCCCCTCCTCTCCCTCTCTTCCCCTCCCCTCCCCTCCCCTCTCCCTCCTCCCCTCCCTTTCCCCTCCCCTTTCCCTCCCTCCCTCTCCCCTCCCCTCTCCCCTCTCCTCTCCCTCTCTCCTCTCCCTCTCCTACCCTCCCTCTCCTCTCCTCCCCTCCCCTCTCTTCCCCTCCCCTCTCCCCTCCCTTCTCCTCCCCTCTCCCCTTCCCTCCCCTCTTCTCTCCCTTCCCTCCCCTCGCCTCCCTCCCCTCTCTCTCCCCTCCCCTCTCCTCTCCCCTCTCCTCTCCCCTCCCTGCTCCTCCCCATCCCCTCTCCCCCTCTCCCCTCCCCCTCCGCTACCCCTCTCCTCCGCTCCCCTCTCCTCCTCCCTCCCTCTCCCCTCCCTCTCCTCCCCTCCCTCTCCCCTCCTCCCTCCCCTCCCCTCCCTCCCCTCTCCCCCTCCCCTCCCCTCCCCTCCCCTCCCCTCCCCTCCCCTCCCTCTCCCTCCCCTCTCCCCCTCCCCTCCCCTCCCTCTCCCCCCTCCCCTCCCCTCTCCTCTCCTCCCTCCTCTCCACTCTCCCCTCCCTTTCCTCCTCCCGTCTCCCCCTCCCCTCCCCCTCTCCCCTCCTCCCTCCCTCTCCCCTCCTCTCCCCCTCCCCCTCCCCCCCTCCCCCTCCCCCTCCCCCCCCTCTCCCTCCCTCCCTCCCCTCCCCTCTCCTCCACTCTCCTCCCCTCTTCCCTCCTCCCTCCCCTCCCCTCTCCCCTCCCCTCTCCCCCCTCCTCTCCACTCTCCTCCCTCTTCCCTCGTCTCCCCTCTCCTCCCTTCTCCCCTTCCCCTCTCCCCTCCTCCCCTCCTCTCCCTCTCCTCCCCTCTCCTCCCTCTTCTTGACAAGGTCCCACACAAGAGATTGGTGTGCAAAATCAAAGCGCATAGTATTGGGGGTAATGTACTGACGTGGATAGAGAACTGGTTGGCAGACAGGAAGCAGAGAGTCGGGATAAACGGGTCCTTTTCAGAATGGCAGGCAGTGACTAGTGGGGTGCCGCAGGGCTCAGTGCTGGGACCCCAGCTATTTACAATATACATCAATTATTAGATGAAGGAAATAAGTGTAATAAGTTTGCAGATGATACTAAACTGGGTGGTGGTGTGAGCTGTAAGGAGGACGCTAAGAGGCTGCAGGGTGACTTAGACAGGTTAGGTGAGTGGATAAATGCATGGCAGATGCAGTATAATGTGGATAAATGTGAGGTTATCCACTTTAGGGGCAAAAACACAAAGACAGAATATTATCTGAATGGTGGCAGATTAGGAAAAGGGAAGATGCAACGAGACCTGGGTGTCATGGTACATCAGTCATTGAAATTGGGCATACAGGTACAGCAGGCGGTGAAGAAGGCAAATGGTATGTTGGCCTTCATAGCGAGGGGATTTGAGTATAGGAGCAGGGAGGTCTTACTGCAGTTGTACGGGGCCTTAGTGAGGCCTCGCCTGGAATATTGTGTTCAGTTTTGGTCTTGCTATTGAGGGAGTGCAGCGAAGGTTCACCAGATTGATTCCCGGGATGGCAGGACTGACATGAGGAGAGACTGGATCAAATGGGCCTTTATTCACTGGAGTTTAGAGTTTAGAAGGATGAGAGGGGATCTCATTGAAACATATAAAATTCTGACGGAACGGGACTCCCGATGTTGGGGAAGTTCAGAACCAGGGGACATAATCTAAGGATAAGGGATAAGCCATTTAGGACTGAGATGAGGAGAAACTTCTTCACTCGGAGTTGTTAACTTGTGGAGTTCCCTGCTGCAGAGAGTTGTTGATGCCAGTTCATTGGATATATTCAAGAGGGAGTTAGATATGGCCCTTATGGCTAAAGGGATCAAGGGGTATGGAGAGAAAGCAGGAAAGGGGTACTGAGGTGAATGTTTCCCCCTTCTCCTTCCCACCACTCTCCTACCCACCACTCTCCTCCCCTCTCCTCCCTTCCCCTCCTCCCTTCCCCTCCCCTCCGCTCTCCTCCCCTCTCTTTCCCTTCCCTCCCCTTTTCTCCCCTCTCCTCCCCTTTTCTCCCCTCTCCTCCCCTTCCCTCTCCTCCCCTCCCTTCTATCCTCCCCTCCCCTCCTCTTCCCATCCCCTCTTCCCCTTCCTTCCTCTCCCCCTCCCCTCCTATCCTCCCCTCCTCTTCCCCTCTCCTCCCTTCCTTTTCCAAATACCGCTCCCCAAGTGGTCTCCCTACCTTACAATGCTTCCTGCAGCTGCCCGTGTTGAAGCCCGGCGATGCTGCAGGGGACGGAACTAGAAGTTCGCATCCAGGGCGGTACCGGGGCAATGCGCACGGGCTGACGTCACATCCTCTGGGGTGCAGGAGATCATGGTGTTAGAGGTTACTGCCGCAAACCTCCAAGGCAAGTTTGCGGGCATCGGTAGTGCTCCATTATCACCCCCCAGAGGTGCTAATGGGAGGCTAAAACAGTCCAATTTTCCCCCATAGAGATTAAAATGAAACATAGAAAAAAGCTCATATTATTTTGGGGTCATAATTCAGTAGAGAACCAAACTGAATACAAAAAGTAGAGGGGAGTACTGAGAAAGAAGTAAGAGGGGAAATGTGAGGTTATTCACTGTGGGAGGAAGAATAGAAAAACAGAATATTTTTTAAATGGTGAGAAATCATTAAATGTTGATGTTCAAGAGAGATTTCAATGTCCTAGTGCAAGAAACACAGAGAGCATGCAGGTACAGCAAACAATTAGACAAGTGATATGTTGGCCTTTACTGCAAGGGGGTTGGATTACAAGAGTAAGGAAGTCTAACTACAATTGTACAGGGCCTTGGTAAGACCGCATCTGGAGTACTGAGCACAGTTTTGGTTTCCTTATCTAAGAAAGGATATACTTGGCTTAGAGATGATGCAACAAAGGTTCACTAGATTGATTCCTGGGATGAGAATGTTGTCCTATGAGGAGAGACTGAGTAGATGGGCCTATACTCTCTGGAGTTTAGAAGAATGAGAGGTGACCTCATAGAAACATATAAAATTCTGAGAGGGATTGACAGGGTAGATGCTGAAAGATTGTTTCTCCTGGCTGGAGAGTCAAGAATTAGGAATTAAGTTAAGACTAAGATGAGGAGTAATTTCTTCACTCAGAGGGTTGTGAATCTTTGGTATTATTTGTACCAAAGAGCTGTGGAGGCTTACTTGTTGAGTACATTCAAGGGTGAGATCGATAGATTTATGGACTCTAGGGGAATCAAGGGATATGGGGATCAGGTGGGAAAGTGGAGTTGAGGTCGAAGATCAGCCGTGATCTTATTGAATAGTGGAGCAGGCTTGAGGGGAAGTATGACCTAATCCTGCTCCTAATTCTTATGTTCTTATGTTCCTCACCCCTCCCCTCCTCCTCCCCCCCAACTCCTGTCCCCAATATCCCACCCTTGGGTCATTATAACAGGCAGTAACGCTGCTTCGCAGTGAAGTGTGTGTGTGTCGGTTTCCTGGATTGAGCCTGTCACTGGGTGTGTAGGTTAGCACTGCTATTGTAGACAAGATATCGTACACTCATCGTGAGTCTTTCTATTTCTCAAGTGGTGAAAGCGGATCAGGCAAGACTGAAGCCACCAAACTGATCCTCCGTTACCTCGCTGCCGTGCACCACAAACGCAAAGACAATGTGACCCAGCAGGTAACTTGCAGCAACACCTCACTCAATATATTGACAGTTATCATTCCAAATAAGTTTTGTTTTAACAATTAGGCAGTGACTGTTCACGTGACCACTCTTTGTGCACCAGTCCGGACAGTGAGGAGCCGAAATCGCCCTTCACTTTCACCTGTTTCTACTGCCGTGTTGGTTGAAGTGGCCTCTTGAGCGAAATTCTGCTCTTTGGCTTTTTTTTTCAGGCGGGCCAGAAGATGGTCATAATGGGGGCGGTTGTGCAACAGTGAGCACACTGGAGGGGCGGTAGTTGGGCTGGTGCAGAGTGCCCGCTGCTGTCAGTCATCAGTGTAGTGCTTCACTTAAAGGTCCAGGTCGGTGATTGGAGCGTGGGCAGATACAGTGAGAGACTGTGGAGGGATGTGATCAGGGCCCAGGGGAGGCGTGAGTTTGAGGCCAGGGGCCCAGAGGCAGCACGGGCCCAGCCCACACTGCGATTTGTGTGCGTACTGGGTCCGTGCAGCAGAGCAGGTCTCCAGTCGTCCTGGTTAACCCTTGCCACTGGACCAAGACCTCGCTCTGTCAAGTCCGTGTGGTGGCTGGTGTGTAACGGCCACCCCACGTTAAATAAATCCACCCACAGGCATCTTCCACCCTTCAGGAAGTAGGTCAGGACCTGGAATATTGGGTCCTTCATTGGAACACCTGTGAACTTATCCTTTTTTGGTGTGGAAGCAAGTCATCCTCGATACGAGGGACTGCCTACGATGACGATCACTTAAATCCGATTTCTTAAGTTTGGCTCTCTGGTCCACCGGGGGGGGTGGTTTCGGCCGGGCCAGCTGCTTGGCACCCACTGATCCACCGGGGCAGGGGGGGGCGGTGGTTTCGGCCGGGCTACGGCCTGGCATCCACTGTTGCAGGCCACAGCCTCACTGCACCATCGGGTAAAAGCAGGTTTTAGCACCGCCCGGCAAGAGGAAGATTTTCATGGCAGAATTTCGGCGTCAGGGGAGGGGGACATCGGCGACGTGCACTGTGATGAATTAGCTCGGATGGGCAGCAGCGGAAAGGTGGGGGAGGGAGTGGGTCACCGCTGGGATACCGCAGGATTGGACTGTTGATAATGGCGTCCATTACACGGAAAGTCATTGCACTCCGCTGCGTGGCCGTCGATTTCCGCTGTTAACGGGCCTCAAGGAAAGGAGCAATTTCGGCCCCTAATTATCAGTGGGTGTAAATCTAGGATTGGGGTATCTCACAGCTGAACCCAATACATTCCAGCAGACGTAATCGCTGGAACCCTCTTCTCAATCTTCCTCACTGCCATGCTCCACCTCACAGTCAACAAGCTCCCCGCTGGAGTGGAACTAAACTACAGAACCTGTGGGAACTTGTTCAACCTTCGCCGTCTCCAGGCCAGATCCAAGACTACCCCAACCTCTGTCGTCGAGCTACAGTACGCGGACGATGCCTGCGTCTGCGCACATACAGAAGTTGAACGGCAAGTCATAGTCAACGTATTTACTGAGGCGTACGATAGCATGGGCCTTACGCTAAACACCCGTAAGGCAAAGGTCCTCCACCAGCCTGTCCTCGCCGCACAGCACTGCCCCCCCAGTTATCAAGATCCATGGCGTGGCCCTGGATAATGTGGACCATTTCCCATACCTCGGGAGCCTCTTATCAACAAGAGCAGACATTGACGACAAGATTCAACACCGCCTCCAGTGTGACAATGCAACCTTCGGCCACCTGAGGAAAAGAGTGTTTGAAGACCAGGCCCTTAAATCTACCACCAAGCTCATGGTCTACAGGGCTGTAGTAATACCCACCCTCATGTATGGCTCAGAGACATGGGCCATGTACAGTAGACATCTCAACTCGCTGGAGAAATACCACCAACGATGTCTCCGCAAGATCCTGCAAATCCCCTGGGAGGACAGACGAACCAACGTTAGCGTCCTCGACCAGGCCAACATCCCCAGCATCGAAGCACTGACCACACTCGATCAGCTCCACTGGGCAAGCCACATAGTTCGCATGCCAGACACGAGACTACCAAAACAAGCGCTCGACTCGGAACTCCTTCAAAGCAATAGAGCCAAAGGTGGGCAGAGGAAACATTACAAGGACACCCTCAAAACCTCCCTGATAAAGTGCAACTTCCCCACTGACACCTGGGAGTCCCTGGCCAAAGACTGCCCTAAGTGGAGGAAGTGCATCCGGGAGGGCGCTGAGCACCTCGAGTCTCGTCGCCGAGAGCATGCAGAAACCAAGCGCAGGCAGCGGAAGGAGCGTGCGGCAAACCAGTCCCACCCTCCCCTTCCCTCAACCACTGTCTGTCCCACCTGTGACAGAGACTGTAATTCCCGTATTGGACTGTTCAGTCACCGAAGGACTCATGTTTAGAGTGGAAGCAAGTCTTCCTCGATTCCGAGGGACTGCCTATGATGATGATGTTCCTCTATACTTTTCAGTATCCTACCATTTAATGTGTATTCCCTTACCTTGTTAGCCCTCCCCAAATGCATTACCTCACACGTCTCCGGATTGAATTCCATTTGCCACTGTTCTGCTCACCTGACCAGTTCATTGATATCTTCCTGCAGTCTACAGCTTTCTTCTTCATTGTCAACCAGACAGCCGATTTTAGTGTCATCTGCAAACTTCTTAATCATACTCCCAACATTCAAGTCCAAGTCTTTGATGTATACCACAAAAAGCAAAGGACCCAGCACTGAGCCCTGCAGAACCCCACTGGACACAGCCTTCCCAGTGGGGTTCCTTGCTTCCTGCCTCCAAGCCAATTTTGGATCCAACATGTCACTTTGCACTGAATCCCATGGGCTATTACTTTCGTGACCAGCCTGCCATGTGGGACCTTATCAAAAGCTTTATATTGAGAATTAGTCGAGTGACTCTCCTCTGCACCCTTTCCAAAGCCTCAATATCACCCGCCCTATGAGACAGCACGCAGTATTCCAACTGTGGCGTGAGCACGGTCTTGTACAGGGACAGAATAGTATGGGGAGGGTAAATGGGCTCTGATTGTGTTTTTGGTGATGTGCATCATGTGTTTGATGTTATTTACATCTTGTGCCTCTTTTTCACATTATTGCTCCCTGGTGTCTGTGAAGATTGAGGTACAGTACTGCTTGCTGTGTGTGTCTCCTACAGAAGGCCACGGTGACCAACAACACTCCCAATTTTAGGCATTTCCTTCAAATGCAATTAAAGGGGCAACAGCACACACTCGCCCGTTCACACTCGCCCGTTCACACTCGCCCGTTCACTCTTGCTCATTCACACACACTGTTCACACACACTGTTCACTCTCGCCCGTTCACACTCGCCCGTTCACACTCGCCGACCGTTCACTCTCGCCCGATCACTCTCACCCGTTCCCACTTGCCTGTTCACACTCGCCCATTCAGACTCGACGTCCATTCACCTCGTCCGTTCACACTCGCACGTTCACACTCTGCCGTTCACACTCGCCGCCGGTTCACTCTCGCCGGTTCACTCTCCCGTTCACTCTCACCCATTCACTCTCGCCCATTCACACTCGCCCGTTCACACTCGCCCGTTCACACTCGCCAGTTCACACTCGCCAGTTCACACTCGCCTGTTCACACTCGCCCATTCACACTCTGCCGTTCACACATGCCGCCCATTCACTCGTGCCCATTCACTCTCGCCCGTTCACTCTCGCCCGTTCACACTCTGCCGTTCACACCCGCCGTCCATTCACTCTTGCCCATTCACTCTTGCCCATTCACTCTCGCCCGTTCACTCTCGCCCGTTCACTCTCGCCCGTTCACTCTCGCCGGTGAACACGCCCACTCACTTTCGTCCGCTCACTCTCACCCGTTCACTCTCGCCCATTTACACTTTCCCGTTCACACTCACCCGTTTACACTCGATGCCTGTTCACACTCGCCCGTTCAGACACACCGCCCGTTCACTCTCGCCCGTTCACATTGGCCCATTCACACTCAACCGTTCACTCTTGGGACAGGAGTATTGTTATTAGACAGAGTGTAAAACACCCTCGGGACAGGAGTAGTGTTATTAGACAGAGTGTAAAACACACTCGGGGCAGGAGTAATGTTATTAGACAGAGTGTAAAACACTCCCGGGACAGGAGTAGTGTGAGTAGACAGAATGTAAAACACACTCCGGAAAGAAGTAGTGTCATTAGAGAGAGTGTAAAACACTCTCAGGACAGGAGTAGTGTTATTAACCAGAGTGTAAAACACTCTTGGGACAGAAGTAGTGTTATTAGACAGAGTGTAAAATACTCTCGGGGCAGGAGTAATGTTATTAGACAGAGTGTAAAACACTCTCGGGACAGGAGTAGTGTTATTAGACAGAGTGGAAGCACTCTCGGGACAGGAGTAGTGTTATTAGACAGAGTATAACTCTCGGGGCAGGAGTGGTGTTATTAGACAGAGAGTAACTCTCGGATCAGCAGTAGTGTTATTAGACAGAGAGTAAACCACTCTCTGGGCAGGAGTAATGTTATTAGACAGAGTGTAAAACACTCTCGGGACAGGTGTACTGTTATTAGACAGAGTGGAAAACACTCTCGGGACAGGTGTACTGTTATTAGACAGAGTGGAAAACACTCTCGGGACAGGAGTAGTGTTATTAGACAGAGTATAACTCTCGGGGCAGCAGTAGTATTATTAGCCAGAGAGTAACTCTCGGGGCAGGAGTAGAGTTATTAGACAGAGTGTAAAACACTCCCGGGACAGGAGTAGTGTTATTAGACAGAGTATAACTCTCGGGGCAGCAGTAGTATTATTAGCCAGAGAGTAACTCTCGGGGCAGGAGTAGAGTTATTAGACAGAGTGTAAAACACTCCCGGGACAGGAGTAGTGTTATTAGACAGAGTGTAAAACACTCTCTGGGCAGGAGCAGTGTTATGAGAGAGAGTGTAAAACACTCTCCAACAGGAGCAGTGTTATGAGAGAGAGTGTAAAACACTCTCGGGACAATAGTAGTGTTGTGAGAGAGAGTGTAAAACACTCTCTGGATAGGAGTAGTGTTATTAGACAGAGTTATACTCTCAGGGCAGGAGTAGTGTTATTAAACAGAGTATAAAACACACTCGGGCAGGAGTAGTGTTATTAGACAGAGTGTAAAACACTCTCGGGGCAGGAGTAGTGTTATTAGACAGAGTATAAAACACTCTCGGGACAGGAGTAGTTTTATGAGACAGAGTATAAAACACTCTCGGGACAGGAGTAGTTTTATGAGACAGAGTGTAAGTCTCGGGGCAGGAGTAGTGTTATTAGACAGAGTATAAAACACTCTCGGGACAGGAGTAGTTTTATTAGACAGAGTGTAAGTCTCGGGGCAGGAATAGTGTTATTAGACAGCGTGTAAAACACTCTCGGGGCTGAAGTATTGTTATTCGACAGAGTATAAAACACTCTCGGGGCAGGAGTAGTGTTATTAGACAGAGTGTAACTCTTGGGACAGGAATAGTGTTATTAGACAGTGTGTAAAACACTCTCGGTGCAGGAGTAGTGTTAGTAGACTGAATGTAATACACTCTCGGGGCAGCAGTAGTGCTATTAGACAGAATATAAAACACTCTCGGGACAGGAGTACTGTTTTTAGACAGAGTGCAAAACACTCTCGGGACAGGAGTAGGGTTATTAGACAGAGTGTAAAAAAGTCTCGGGGCAGGAATAGTGTTATTAGACAGAGTGTAAAACACTCTCGAGGCAGGAGTAGTGTTATTGGACAGAATGTAAAACACTCTTGGGACAGGATTAATGTTATTAGACAGAGTGCAGAACACTCTCGGGACAGGAGTAGTGTTATTAGACAGAGTGTAAAACACTCTCGGGGCAGGAGCACTGTTATTAGACAGAGTGTAGAACACTCTCGGGGCAGGAGCAGTGCTATTAGACAGAGTTAAACTCTCGACGCAGGAGTAGTGTTTTAAACAGAGTATAAAACACTCTCGGGCAGGAGTAGTGTTATTAGACAGAGTGTAAAATACTCTCGGGGCAGGAGTAATGTTGTTAGACAGAGTGTAAAACACTCTCGAGGCAGGAGTAGTGTTATTAGACAGAGTGTAAAACACTCTAGGGGCAGTAGTAATGCTGTTAGACAGAGTGTACAACACTCTCGGGATTGGAGTCGTGTTATTAGACAGAGTGTAAAACACTCTCGGGGCAGGAGTAGTGTTTTTCGACAGAGTGTAAAACACTCTCGGGGCAGGAGTACTGTTATTAGACAGAGTGTAAAACACTCTCGTGGCAGGAGCAGTGTTATTAGACAGAGTGTAAAACATTCTCGGGACAGGAGTATAGTTATTAGGCAGAGTGTAAAACTCTCTCGGGACAGGTGTATTGTTATTATACAGAGTTACACTCTCGGGGCAGGAGTCGTGTTTTAAACAGAGTGTAAAACACTCTCGAGATAGGAGTAGTGTTATTAGACAGAGTTTAAAACACTCTAGGAGCATAGAAACATAGAAACATAGAAAATAGGTGCAGGAGCAGGCCATTCAGCCCTTCTAGCCTGCACCGCCATTCAACGAGTTCATGGCTGAACATGAAACTTCAGTACCCACTTCCTGCTTTCACGCCATACCCCTTGATCCCCCGAGTAGTAAGGACTTCATCTAACTCCCTTTTGAATATATTTAGTGAATAGGCCTCAACTACTTCCTGTGGTAGAGAATTCCACAGGTTCACCACTCTCTGGGTGAAGAAGTTTCTCCTTATCTCGGTCCTAAATGGCTTACCCCTTATCCTTAGACTGTGACCCCTGGTTCTGGACTTCCCCAACATTGGGAACATTCTTCCTGCATCCAACCTGTCCAAACCCGTCAGAATTTTAAACGTTTCTATGAGGTCCCCTCTCACTCTTCTGAACTCCAGTGAATACAAGCCCAGTTGATCCAGTCTTTCTTGATAGGTCAGTCCCACCATCCCGGGAATCAGTCTGGTGAATCTTCGCTGCACTCCCTCAATAGCAAGTATGTCCTTCCTCAAGTTAGGAGACCAAAACTGTACACAATACTCCAGGTGTGGCCTCACCAAGGCCCTGTACAACTGTAGCAACACCTCCCTGCCCCTGTACTCAAATCCCCTCGCTATGAAGGCCAACATGCCATTTGCTTTCTTAACCGCCTGCTGTACCTGCATGCCAACCTTCAATGACTGATGTACCATGACACCCAGGTCTCGTTGCACCTTCCGTTTTCCTAATCTGTCACCATTCAGATAATAGTCTGTCTCTCTGTTTTTACCACCAAAGTGGATAACCTCACATTTATCCACATTATACTTCATCTGCCACGCATTTTCCCACTCACCTAACCTATCCAAGTCACTCTGTAGCCTCATAGCATCCTCCTCGCAGCTCACACTGCCACCCAACTTAGTGTCATCCGCAAATTTGGAGATACTACATTTAATCCCCTCGTCTAAATCATTAATGTACAATGTAAACAGCTGGGGCCCCAGCACAGAACCCTGCGGTACCCCACTAGTCACTGCCTGCCATTCCGAAAAGTACCCATTTACTCCTACTCTTTGCTTCCTGTCTGACAACCAGTTCTCAATCCACGTCAGCACACTACCCCCAATCCCATGTGCTTTAACTTTGCACATTAATCTCCTGTGTGGGACCTTGTCGAAAGCCTTCTGAAAGTCCAAATATACCACATCAACTGGTACTCCTTTGTCCACTTTATTGGAAACATCCTCAAAAATTTCCAGAAGATTTGTCAAGCATGATCTCCCTTTCACAAATCCATGCTGACTTGGACCTATCATGTCACCATTTTCCAAATGCGCTGCTATGACATCCTTAATAATTGATTCCATCATTTTACCCACTACTGAGGTCAGGCTGACTGGTCTATAATTCCCTGCTTTCTCTCTCCCTCCTTTTTTAAAAAGTGGGGTTACATTGGCTACCCTCCACTCGATAGGAACTGATCCAGAGTCAATGGAATGTTGGAAAATGACTGTCAATGCATTCGCTATTTCCAAGGCCACCTCCTTAAGTACTCTGGGATGCAGTCCATCAGGCCCTGGGGATTTATCGGCCTTCAATCCCATCAATTTCCCCAACACAATTTCCCGACTAATAAAGATTTCCCTCAGTTCCTCCTCCTTAATAGACCCTCTGACCACTTTTATATCCGGAAGGTTGTTTGTGTCCTCCTTAGTGAATACTGAACCAAAGTACTTGTTCAATTGGTCTGCCATTTCTTTGTTCCCCGTTATGACTTCCCCTGATTCTGACTGCAGGGGACCTACGTTTGTCTTTACTAACCTCTTTCTCTTTACATACCTATAGAAACTTTTGCAATCCGCCTTAATGTTCCCTGCAAGCTTCTTCTCGTACTCCATTTTCCCTACCCTAATCAAACCCTTTGTCCTCCTCTGCTGAGTTCTAAATTTCTCCCAGTCCCCAGGTTCGCTGCTATTTCTGGCCAATTTGTATGCCACTTCCTTGGCTTTAATACTATCCCTGATTTCCCTTGATAGCCACGGTTGAGCCACCTTCCCTTTTTTATTTTTACGCCAGACAGGAATGTACAATTGTTGTAATTCATCCATGCGTTCTCTAAATGTCTGCCATTGCCCATCCACAGTCAACCCCTTCAGTATCATTAGCCAATCTATCTTAGCCAATTCATGCCTCATACCTTCAAAGTTACCCTTCTTTAAGTTCTGGACCATGGTCTCTGAATTAACTGTTTCATTCTCCATCCTAATGCAGAATTCCACCATATTATGGTCACTCTTCCCCAAGGGGCCTCGCACAATGAGATTGCTAATTAATCCTCTCTCATTACACAACACCCAGTCTAAGATGGCCTCCCCCCTAGTTGGTTCCTCGACATATTGGTCTAGAAAACCATCCCTTATGCATTCCAGGAAATCCTCCTCCACCGTATTGCTTCCAGTTTGGCTAGCCCAATCTATATGCATATTAAAGTCACCCATTATAACTGCTGCACCTTTATTGCATGCACTCCTAATTTCCTGTTTGATGCCCTCCCCAACATCACTACTACTGTTTGGAGGTCTGTACACAACTCCCACTAACGATTTTTGCCCTTTAGTGTTCTGCAGCTCTACCCATATAGATTCCACATCATCCAAGCTAATGTCTTTCCTAACTATTGCATTAATCTCCTCTTTAACCAGCAATGCTACCCCACCTCCTTTTCCTTTTATTCTATCCTTCCTGAATGTTGAATACCCCTGGATGTTGAGTTCCCAGCCCTGATCATCCTGGAGCCACGTCTCCGTAATCCCAATCACATCATATTTGTTAACATCTATTTGCACAATTAATTCATCCACCTTATTGCGGATACTCCTTGCATTAAGACACAAAGCCTTCAGGCTTGCTTTTTTATTTAGTAATGTTATTAGCCAGAGTGTAAAACCCTCTCGGGACAGTAGTAGTGTTATTAGAGAGAGTGTAAAACACTCTCGGGACAGGAGTAGTGTTATTAGACTGAGTGTAAAACACTCCGGGGACAGGAGTACTGTTATTACACAGATTGGAAAACACTCTCGGGACAGCAGTAGTGTTATTAGACAGAGTATAACTCTCGGGGCAGCAGTCGTGTTATTAGACAGAGAGTAACTCTCTGGGCAGGAGTAGTGTTATTAGACAGAGTGTAAAACACTCTCGGGGCAGGAGTACTGTTATTAGACAGAGTGTAAAACACTCTCGGGACAGGAGTAGTGTTACTAAACAGAGTGTAACTCTCGGGGCAGGAGTGGTGTTATTAGACAGAGTGTAAAACAATCTCGGGACAGGAGTACTGTTATTAGACAGAGTGTAAAACACTCTCGGGGCAGGAGTAGTGTTATTAGACAGAGTATAAAACACTCTCGGGACAGGAGTAGTTTTATGAGACAGAGTATAAAACACTCTCGGGACAGGAGTAGTTTTATGAGACAGAGTGTAAAACACTCTCGAGACAGGAGTAATGTTATTAGACAGAGTGTAAAACACTCTCGGGGCAGGAGTAGTGTTATTAGACAGAGTGTAAAACATTCTCGGGTCAGGAGTAGTGTTATTAGACAGAGTGTAAAACTCTCCCGGGATAGGAGTCGTGTTATTAGACAGAGTGTAACTCTCGGGGCAGCAGTAGTGTTATTAGACAGCGAGTAACTCTCGGGGCAGGAGTAGTGTTATTAGACAGAGTGTAAAACACTCTCGGGACAGGAGTAGTGTTACTAAACAGAGTGTAACTCTCGGGGCAGGAGTGGTGTTATTAGACAGAGTGTAAAACAATCTCGGGACAGGAGTACTGTTATTAGACAGAGTGTAAAACACTCTCGGGGCAGGAGTAGTGTTATTAGACAGAGTATAAAACACTCTCGGGACAGGAGTAGTTTTATGAGACAGAGTATAAAACACTCTCGGGACAGGAGTAGTTTTATGAGACAGAGTGTAAGTCTCGGGGCAGGAGTAGTGTTATTAGACAGAGTATAAAACACTCTCGGGACAGGAGTAGTTTTATTAGACAGAGTGTAAGTCTCGGGACAGGAATAGTGTTATTAGACAGCGTGTAAAACACTCTCGGGGCTGAAGTATTGTTATTCGACAGAGTATAAAACACTCTGGGGGCAGGAGTAGTGTTATTAGACAGAGTGTAACTCTCGGGACAGGAATAGTGTTATTAGACAGTGTGTAAAACACTCTCGGTGCAGGAGTAGTGTTAGTAGACTGAATGTAATACACTCTCGGGGCAGCAGTAGTGCTATTAGACAGAATATAAAACACTCTCGGGACAGGAGTACTGTTTTTAGACAGAGTGCAAAACACTCTCGGGACAGGAGTAGGGTTATTAGACAGAGTGTAAAAAAGTCTCGGGGCAGGAATAGTGTTATTAGACAGAGTGTAAAACACTCTCGAGGCAGGAGTAGTGTTATTGGACAGAATGTAAAACACTCTTGGGACAGGATTAATGTTATTAGACAGAGTGCAGAACACTCTCGGGGCAGGAGTAGTGTTATTAGACAGAGTGTAAAACACACTCGGGGCAGGAGTAGTGTTATTAGACAGAGTGTAAAACACTCTCGTGGTTGGAGTAGTGTTATTGGACAGAGTGTAAAATAATCTCGGGTCAGGTGTAGTGTTATTAGACAGAGTGTAAACATTCTCGGTGCAGGAGTAGTGTGATGAGACAGAGTGTAAATCACTCTCGGGACAGGAGTCGTGTTATTATACAGAGTGTAAAACATTCTCGAGACAGGAGTAATGTTATTAGACAGAGTGTAAAACACTCTCGGGACAGGAGTAGTGTTAGTAGACAGAGTGGAATACACTCTCGGGACAGGAGGAGTGTTATTAGACAGAGTATAAAACATTCTCGGGCAGGAGTAGTGTTACTAGACAGAGTATAAAACACTCTCTGGGCAGGAGTAGTGTTATTAGACAGAATGTAGAACACTCCCGGGACAGGAGTAGTGTTATTAGACCGAGTGTAAAACACTCTCGGGGCAGGAGTACTGTTATTAGACAGAGTGTAAAACACTCTCGTGGCAGGAGCAGTATTATTAGACAGAGTGTAAAACATTCTCGGGACAGGAGTATAGTTATTAGGCAGAGTGTAAAACATTCTCGGGACAGGTGTATTGTTATTATACAGAGTTACACTCTCGGGGCAGGAGTCGTGTTTTAAACAGAGTGTAAAACACTCTCGAGATAGGAGTAGTGTTATTAGACAGAGTTTAAAACACTCTAGGAGCAGTAGTAATGTTATTAGCCAGAGTGTAAAACCCTCTCGGGACAGTAGTAGTGTTATTAGAGAGAGTGTAAAACACTCCGGGGACAGGAGTACTGTTATTACACAGATTGGAAAACACTCTCGGGACAGGAGTAGTGTTATTAGACAGAGTATAACTCTCGGGGCAGCAGTCGTGTTATTAGACAGAGAGTAACTCTCGGGGCAGGAGTAGTGTTATTAGACAGAGTGTAAAACATTCTCGGGTCAGGAGTAGTGTTATTAGACAGAGTGTAAAACTCTCCCGGGATAGAAGTCGTGTTTTTTGACAGAGTTACAATCTTGGGGCAGGAGTAGTGTTATTAGACAGAGTGTAAAACACTCTCAGGAAAGGAGTAGTGTTATTAGACAGAGTGTAAAAGACTCTCGGGGCAGGAGTAGTGTTATTAGACAGAGTGTAAAACACTCTCAGGACAGGAGTAGTGTTATTAGACAGAATGTAAAACACTCTCGAGGCAGGAGTAGTGTTATTAGACAGAATGTAAAACACTCTCGGGACAGGAGTAGTGTTATTAGACAGAGTGTAACTCTCGGGGCAACAGTAGTGTTATTAGACAGCGAGTAACTCTCGGGGCAGGAGTAGTGTTATTAGACAGAGTATAAAAAATTCTCGGGCAGGAGTAGTGTTATTAGACAGAGTGTAAAACACTCTCGGGGCAGGAGTTGTGTTATAAGAGAGAGTGTAAAACACTCTCGGGCCAGGAGTACTGTTATTAGACAGAGTGTAAAACACTCTCGGGACAGGAGTAGTGTTTTTAGACAGAGTGTAACTCTCGGGGCAGGAGTGGTGTTATTAGACAGAGTGTAAAACACTCTCGGGGCAGGAGTAGTGTTACTAAACAGAGTGTAACTCTCGGGGCAGGAGTGGTGTTATTAGACAGAGTGTAAAACAATCTCGGGACAGGAGTACTGTTATTAGACAGAGTGTAAAACACTCTCGGGACAGGAGTAGTGTTATTAGACAGAGTGTAACTCTCGGGGCAGGAGTGGTGTTATTAGACAGAGTGTAAAACACTCTTGGGGCAGGAGTAGTGTTTTTCGACAGAGTGTAAAACACACTCGGGGCAGGAGTAGTGTTATTAGACAGAGTGTAAAACACTCTCGTGGTAGGAGTAGTGTTATTGGACAGAGTGTAAAATAATCTCGGGTCAGGTGTAGTGTTACTAGACAGAGTGTAAAACATTCTCGGGGCAGGAGTAGTGTTATTATACAGAGTGTAAAATATTCTCGGGACAGGAGTATAGTTATTAGACAGAATGTAAAACACTCTCGGGACAGGAGTAGTGTTATTAGAGAGAGTGTAAAACACTCTCTGGACAGGTGTAGTGTTATTATACAGAGTTACACTCTCTGGGCAGGAGTCGTGTTTTAAACAGAGTGTAAAACACTCTCGAGATAGGAGTAGTGTTATTAGACAGAGTGTACAACACTCTCGGGATAGGAGTCGTGTTATTAGACAGAGTGTAAAACACTCTCGGTGCAGGAGTAGTGTTATTCGGCAGAGTGTAAAACACTCCGGGGACAGGAGCAGTGCTATTAGATAGAATGTAAAACACTCTCGGGGCAGGAGTAGTGTTATTGGACAGAATGTAAAACACTCTCGGGACAGGATTAATGTTATTAGACCGAGTGTAGAACACTCTCGGGACAGGAGTAGTGTTTTAGACAGAGTTACACTCTCGGGGCAGGAGTAGTGTTATTAGACAGAGTGTAAAATAATCTCGGGACAGGTGTAGTGTTATTAGACAGAGTGTAAAACACTCTCGTACAGGAGTAGTGTTATTAGACAGAGTGGAAAACACTCTCGGGACAGGAGTAGTGTTACTAAACAGAGAGTAACTCTCGGGGCAGGAGTAGTGTTATTAGACAGAGTATAAAACATTCACGGGCAGGAATAGTGTTACTAAACAGAGTGTAAAACACTCTAGGGGCAGTAGTAGTGTTATGAGACAAAGTGTAAAACACTCTCGGGACAGGAGTAGTGTTATTAGACAGAGTGTAAAACACTCTCGGGACAGGAGTAGTGTTATTAGACAAAGTGTAAAACACTCTCGGGACAGGAGTAGTGTTATTAGACAGAATGTAAAACACTCTTGGGACAGGATAAATGTTATTAGACCTTGTGTAGAACACTCTCGGGACAGGAGTAGTGTTATTAGACAGAGTGTAAAACACTCCCGGGACAGGAGTAGTGTTATTAGACATAATGTAAAACACTCTCGGGACAGGAGTAGTGTTATTAGACAGAGTGTAAAACACTCTCGGGGCAGGAGTAGTGTTATTAGACAGAGCATAAAACACTCTCGGGACAGGAGGAGTGTTATTAGACAGAGTATAAAACATTCTCGGGCAGGAGTAGTGTTACTAGACAGAGTATAAAACACTCTCTGGGCAGGAGTAGTGTTATTAGACAGAATGTAGAACACTCCCGGGACAGGAGTAGTGTTATGAGAGAGAGTGTAAAACACTCTCGGGACAGGAGTAATGTTATTAGACAGAATGTAAAACACTCTTGGGACAGGATTAATGTTATTAGACCGTGTGTAGAACACTCGGGACAGGAGTAGTGTTATTAGACAGAGTGTAAAACACTCCCCGGCCAGGAGTACTGTTATTTGACAGAGTGTAAAACACTCTTGGGACAGGATTAATGTTATTAGACCGAGTGTAGAACACACTCGGGGCAGGAGTGGTGTTATTAGACAGAGTGTAAAACAATCTCGGGACAGGAGTAGTATTATTAGACAGAGTGTAAAACAATCTTGGGACAGGAGTGTTGTTATTAGACAGAGTGTAAAACACTCTCTGGGCAGGATTAGTGTTTTTCGACAGAGTGTAAAACACTCTCGGGGCAGGAGTAGTGTTATTAGACAGAGAGTAACTCTCGGGGCAGGAGTAGTGTTATTAGACAGAGTGTAAAATAATCTCGGGGCAGCAGTAGTGTTATTAGACAGAGAGTAACTCTCGGGGCAGGAGTAGTGTTATTAGACTGTGTATAAAACATTCTCGGGCAGGAGTAGTGTTACTAGACAGAGTATAAAACACTCTCTGGGCAGGAGTAGTGTTATTAGACAGAATGTAAAACACTCCCGGGACAGGAGTAGTGTTATGAGAGAGAGTGTAAAACACTCTCGGGACAGGAGTAATGTTATTAGACAGAATGTAAAACACTCTTGGGACAGGATTAATGTTATTAGACCGAGTGTAGAACACACTCGGGACAGGAGTAGTGTTATTAGACAGAATGTAAAACACTCTCGGGACAGGAGTAGTGTTATTAGACAGAGTGCAAAACACTCTCGAGACAGGAGTAATGTTATTAGACAGAGTGTAAAACACTCTCGGGGCAGGAGTAGTGTTATTAGACAGAGTATAAAACACTCTCTGGGCAGGAGTAGTGTTATTAGACAGAATGTAAAACACTCTCGGGGCAGGAGTAGTGTGATTAGACAGAGTGTAAAACACT
The DNA here is from genome assembly GCF_044704955.1 of Pristiophorus japonicus. Classification (NCBI taxonomy): domain Eukaryota; kingdom Metazoa; phylum Chordata; class Chondrichthyes; family Pristiophoridae; genus Pristiophorus; species Pristiophorus japonicus. Next base: position 186,492,751 of record NC_091991.1, on the reverse strand, counting down.
CTCGCGGCAGGAGAAGTGTTTTAGACAGAGTTACACTCTCGGGGCAGGAGTAGTGTTATTAGACAGAGTGTAAAACACACTCGGGGCAGGAGTAGTGTTATTAGACAGAGTGTAAAACACTCCCGGGACAGGAGTAGTGTTATTGGACAGAATGTAAAACACTCTCGGGACAGGAGTAGTGTTATTAGACAGAATGTAAAACACTCTCGGGACAGGAGTAGTGTTATTAGACAGAATGTAAAACACTCTTGGGACAGGATTAATGTTATTAGACCGTGTGTAGAACACTCTCGGGACAGGAGTAGTGTTATTAGACAGAGTGTAAAACACTCCCGGGCCAGGAGTACTGTTATTAGACAGAGTGTAAAACACTCTCGGAACAGGAGTAGTGTTATTAGACAGAGTGTAACTCTCGGGGCAGGAGTGGTGTTATTAGACAGAGTGTAAAACAATCTCGGGACAGGAGTAGTGTTATTAGACAGAGTGTAAAACAATCTCGGGACAGGAGTAGTGTTATTAGACAGCGTGTAAAACACTCTCTGGGCAGGATTAGTGTTTTTCGACAGAGTGTAAAACACTCTCGGGGCAGGAGTAGTGTTATTAGACAGAGTGTAAAACACTCTCGGTGCAGGAGTAGTGTTATTCGGCAGAGTGTAAAACACTCTCGGGACAGGAGCAGTGTTATTAGACAGAGTGTAACTCTCGGGGCAGCAGTAGTGTTATTTGACAGAGAGTAACTCTCGGGGCAGGAGTAGTGTTATTAGACAGAGTGTAAAACACACTCGGGGCAGGAGTAGTGTTATTAGACAGAGTGTAAAACACTCTCGTGGTTGGAGTAGTGTTATTGGACAGAGTGTAAAATAATCTCGGGTCAGGTGTAGTGTTATTAGACAGAGTGTAAACATTCTCGGTGCAGGAGTAGTGTGATGAGACAGAGTGTAAATCACTCTCGGGACAGGAGTCGTGTTATTATACAGAGTGCAAAACATTCTCGAGACAGGAGTAATGTTATTAGACAGAGTGTAAAACACTCTCGGGCCAGGAGTAGTGTTTTAGACAGAGTTACACTCTCGGGGCAGGAGTAGTGTTACTAGACAGAGTATAAAACACTCTCTGGGCAGGAGTAGTGTTATTAGACAGAATGTAGAACACTCCCGGGACAGGAGTAGTGTTATTAGACCGAGTGTAGAACACTCTCTGGGCATGAGTAGTGTTATTAGACAGAGTATAAAACACTCTCGGGACAGGAGTAGTTTTATTCGACAGAGTGTAAGTCTCGGGGCAGGAGTCGTGTTATTCGACAGAGTTACACTCTCGGGGCAGGAGTAGTATTACTAGACAGAGTATAAAACATTCTCGGGCAGGAGTAGTGTTATTAGACAGAGTGTAAAATAATCTCGGGACAGGAGTAGTGTTATTAGACAGAGTGTAAAACACTCTCGGGGCAGGAGTAGTGTGATGAGACAGAGTGTAAAACATTCTCGGGACAGGAGTCGTGTTATTATACAGAGTGTAAAACATTCTCGGGACAGGAGGATAGTTATTAGACAGAGTGTAAAACACTCTCGGGGCAGGAGTAGTGTGATTAGACAGAGTGTAGAACACTCTCACGGCAGGAGTAGAGTTTTAGACAGAGTTACACTCTCGGGGCAGGAGTAGTGTTATTAGACAGAGTGTAAAACACTCTCGAGGCAGGAGTAGTGTTATTAGACAGAGTGTAAAACACTCTCGGGGCAGGAGTAGTGTGATTAGACAGAGTGTAGAACACTCTCACGGCAGGAGTAGAGTTTTAGACAGAGTTACACTCTCGGGGCAGGAGTAGTGTTATTAGACCGAGTGTAGAACACTCTCTGGGCAGGAGTAGTGTTATTAGACAGAGTATAAAACACTCTCGGGACAGGAGTAGTTTTATTCGACAGAGTGTAACTCTCGGGGCAGGAGTAGTGTTACTAGACAGAGTATAAAACATTCTCGGGCAGGAGTAGTGTTATTAGACAGAGTGTAAAATAATCTCGGGACAGCAGCAGTGTTATTAGATAGAGTGTAAAACACTCTCGGGGCAGGAATAGTGTGATTAGACAGAGTGTAAAACACTCTTGGGGCAGGAGTAGTGCTTTTAGACAGAGTTATACTCTCAAAGCAGGAGTAGTGTTATTAGACAGAGTGTAAAACACTCTCGGGGCAGGAGTAGTGTTATTGGACAGAGTGTAAAATAATCTCGGGTCAGGTGTAGTGTTATTAGACAGAGTGTAAATCACTCTCGGGACAGGAGTCGTGTTATTATACAGAGTGTAAAACATTCTCGGGACAGGAGTATAGTTATTAGACAGAATGTAAAACACTCTCGGGACAGGAATAGTGTTATTCGACAGAGTGTAAAACACTCTCGGGCCAGGAGTCCTGTTATTCGGCAGAGTGTAAAACACTCTCGGAACAGGAGTTGTGTTATTAGGCAGAGTGTAACTCTGGGGGCAGGAGTGGTGTTATTAGACAGAGTGTAAAACAATCTCGGGACAGGAGTAGTGTTATTAGACAGTGTAAAACTCTCCCGTGATAGGAGTAGTGTTATTAGACAGAGTTACACTCTCGGGGCAGGAGTTGTGTTATTAGACAGAGTGTAAAATAATCTCGGGACAGGAGGAGAGTTACTAGACAGAGTGTAAAACACTCTCGGGGCAGGAGTAGTATGATTAGACAGAGTGTAAAACACTCTTGGGGCAGGAGTAGTGCTTTTAGACAGAGTTATACTCTCAGGGCAGGAATAGTGTTATTAGACAGAGTGTAAAACACACTCTGGGCAGGAGTAGTGTTTTAGACAGTGTTACACTCTCGGGTCAGGAGTAGTGTTATTAGACAGAGTGTAAAACACTCTCGTGGTAGGAGTAGTGTTATTGCACAGAGTGTAAAATAATCTCGGGTCAGGTGTAGTGTTATTAGACAGAGTGTAAAACATTCTCGGGGCAGGAGTCGTGTTATTATACAGAGTGTAAATCACTCTCGGGACAGGAGTCGTGTTATTATACAGAGTGTAAAACATTCTCGGGACAGGAGCATAGTTATTAGACAGAATGGAAAACACTCTCGGGACAGGAGTAGTGTTATTACAGAGAGTGTAAAACACTCTCGGGACAGGTGTACTGTTATTATACAGAGTTACACTCTCTGGGCAGGAGTCGTGTTTTAAACAGAGTGTAAAACACTCTCGAGATAGGAGTAGTGTTATTAGAAAAAGTGTAAAACACTCTCGGGACAGGAGTAGTGTTATGAGAGAGAGTGTAAAACACTCTCGGGACAGGAGAAGTGTTATTAGACAGAATGTAAAACACTCTTGGGACAGGATTAATGCTATTAGACCGAGTGTAGAACACTCTCGGGACAGGAGTAGTGTTATTAGACAGAGTGTAAAACACTCCCGGGACAGAAGTAGTGTTATTAGACAGAATGTAAAACACTCTCGGGGCAGGAGTAGTGTTATTAGACAGAGTATAAAACATTCTCGGGCAGGAGTAGTGTTATTAGACAGAGTGTAAAATAATCTCGGGACAGGAGTAGTGTTATTAGACAGAGTGTAAAACACTCTTGGGGCAGGAGTAGTGCTTTTAGACAGAGTTATACTCTCAGGGCAGGAGTAGTGTTATTAGACAGAGTGCAATGCACTCTCGGGACAGGAGTAGTGTTATTATACAGAGTGTAAAACACTCTCGGGACAGGAGTCGTGTTATTATACAGAGTGTAAAACACTCTCGAGATAGGAGTAGTGTTATTAGACAGAGTGTAAAACACTCTAGGGACAGTAGTAATGTTGTTTGACAGAGTGTACAACACTCTCGGGATAGGAGTCGTGTTATTAGACTGAGTGTAAAACACTCTCGGTGCAGGAGTAGTGTTATTCGGCAGAGTGTAATACACTCTCGGGACAGGAGTAATGTTATTAGAGAGAGTATAAAACACTCTCGGATCAGGAGTAGTGTTATTAGACTGAGTGTAAAACACTCCGGGGACAGGAGCAGTGTTATTAGACAGAATGTAGAACACTCCCGGGACAGGATTAATGTTATTAGACCGAGTGTAGAACACTCTCGGGACAGGAGTAGTTTTATTAGACAGAGTGTAAGTCTCGGGGCAGGAGTAGTGTTACTAGACAGAGTATAAAACATTCTCAGGCAGGAGTAGTGTTATTCGACAGAGTGTAAAATAATCTTGGGACAGGAGTAGTGTTATTAGACAGAATGTAAAACACACTCGGGGCAGGAGTAGTGTTATTGGACAGAGTGTAAAATAATCTCGGGACAGGTGTAGTGTTATTAGACAGAGTGTAAAACACTCTCGGGGCAGGAGTAGTGTGATTAGACAGAGTGTAAAACACTCTCGCGGCAGGAGTAGTGTTTTAGACAGAGTTACACTCTCGGGGCAGGAGCAGTGTTATTAGACAGAGTGTAAAACACACTCGGGGCAGGAGTAGTGTTATTAGACAGAGTGTAAAACACTCTCGTGGCAGGAGTAGTGTTATTGGACAGAGTGTAAAATAATCTCGGGTCAGGTGTAGTGTTATTAGACAGAGTGTAAAACACTCTCGGGGCAGGAGTTGTGTTATTATACAGAGTGTAAAACATTCTCGGGACAGGAGTATAGTTATTAGGCAGAGTGTAAAACACTCTCGGGACAGGAATAGTGTTGTTAGACAGAGTGTAAAACACACTCGGGCCAGGAGTTCTGTTATTAGGCAGAGTGTAAAACACTCTCGGAACAGGAGTAGTGTTATTAGACAGAGTGTAACTCTCGGGGCAGGAGTGGTGTTATTAGACAGAGTGTAAAACAATCTCGGGACAGGAGTAGTGTTATTAGACAGAGTGTAAAACTCTCCCGTGATAGGAGTAGTGTTATTAGACAGAGTGTAAAACACTCTCGGGGCAGGAGTAGTGTTATTAGACAGAGTTACACTCTCGGGGCAGGAGTAGTGTTATTAGACAGAGTGTAAAATAATCTCGGGACAGGTGTAGTGTTATTAGACAGAGTGTAAAACACTCTCGGGACAGGAGTAGTGTTATTAGACAGAGTGGTAAACACTCTCGGGACAGGAGTAGTGTTATTGGACAGAGTGTAACTCTCGGGGCAGCAGTAGTGTTATTAGACAGAGAGTAACTCTCGGGGCAGGAGTAGTGTTATTAGACAGAGAGTAAAACACTCCCGGGACAGGAGTAGTGTTATTAGACAGAGTGTAAAACACTCCCGGGACAGGAGTAGTGTTATTAGACAGAATGTAAAACATTCTCGGGCAGGAGTAGTGTTATTAGACAGAGTGTAAAATAATCTCGGGACAGGAGCAGTGTTATTAGACAGAGTGTACAACACTCTCGGGATAGGAGTCGTGTTATTAGACAGAGTGTAAAACACTCTCGGTACAGGAGTAGTGTTATTCGGCAGAGTGTAATACACTCTCGGGACAGGAGTAATGTTATTAGCCAGAGTGTAAAACCCTCTCGGGACAGTAGTAGTGTTATTGGAGAGAGTGTAAAACACTCTCGGGTCAGGAGTAGTGTTATTAGACTGAGTGTAAAACACTCCGGGGACAGGAGCAGTGTTATTAGATAGAATGTAAAACACTCTCGGGACAGGAGTTGTGTTATTAGACAAAGTGTAAAAGACTCTCGGGACAGGAGTAGTGTTATGAGAGAGAGTGTAAAACACTCTCTGGACAGGAGTAGTGTTATTAGACAGAATGTAAAACACTCCCGGGACAGGAGTAATGTTATTGGACAGAATGTAAAACACTCTCGGGACAGGAGTAGTGTTATTAGACAGAGTGCAAAACACTCTCGACACAGGAGAAATGTTATCAGACAGAATATAAAACACTCTCGGGACAGCAGTAGTTTTATTAGACAGAGTGTAAGTCTTGGGGCAGGAGTAGTGTTATTCGACAGAGTGTAACTCTCGGGGCAGGAGTAGTGTCACTAGACAGAGTATAAAACATTCTCGGGCAGGAGTAGTGTTATTAGACAGAGTGTAAAATAATCTCGGGACAGGAGTAGTGTTATTAGACAGAGTGTAAAACACTCTCGGGGCAGGAGTAGTGTGATTAGACAGAGTGTAAAACACTCTCGCGGCAGGAGTAGTGTTTTAGACAGAGTTACACTCTCGAGGCAGGAGTAGTGTTATTAGACAGAGTGTAAAACACTCTCGTGGCAGGAGTAGTGTTATTACACAGAGTGTAAAACATTCTCGGGACAGGAGTAGTGTTATTAGACAGAGTGTAAAAGACTCTCGGGACAGGAGTAGTGTTATTAGACAGAGTGGAAAACACACTCGGGACAGGACTAGTGTTATTAGACAGAGTGTAAAACACTCTCGGGACATTAGTAGTGTTTTTCGACAGAGTGTAAAACACTCTCAGGGCAGGAGTAGTGTTATTGGACAGAGTGTAAAACTCTCCCGTGATAGGAGTAGTGTTATTAGACAGAGTGGAAAACACTCTCGGGAAGGAGTAGTGTTATTAGACAGAGTGTAACTCTCGGGACAGGAATAGTGTTATTAGACAGTGTGTAAAACACTCTCGGTGCAGGAGTAGTGTTAGTAGACTGAATGTAATACACTCTCGGGGCAGCAGTAGTGCTATTAGACAGAATATAAAACACTCTCGGGACAGGAGTACTGTTTTTAGACAGAGTGTAAAACACACTCGGGGCAGGAGTAGTGTTATTAGACAGAGTGTAAAACACTCTCGTGGCAGGAGTAGTGTTATTGGACAGAGTGTAAAATAATCTCGGGTCAGGTGTAGTGTTATTAGACAGAGTGTAAAACACTCTCGGGGCAGGAGTCGTGTGATGAGACAGAGTGTAAATCACTCTCGGGACAGGAGTCGTGTTATTATACAGAGTGTAAAACATTCTCGGGACAGGAGTATAGTTATTAGACAGAGTGTAAAACACTCTCGGGACAGGAATAGTGTTGTTAGACAGAGTGTAAAACACACTCGGGCCAGGAGTTCTGTTATTAGACAGAGTGTAAAACACTCTCGGGGCAGGAGTAGTGTTATTAGACAGAGTTACATTCTCGGGGCAGCAGTAGTGTTATTAGACAGAGTGTAAAACTCTCCCGTGATAGGAGTAGTGTTATTAGACAGAGTGTAAAACACTCTCGGGGCAGGAGTAGTGTTATTAGACAGAGTTACACTCTCGGGGCAGGAGTAGTGTTATTAGACAGAGTGTAAAATAATCTCGGGACAGGTGTAGTGTTATTAGACAGAGTGTAAAACACTCTCGGGACAGGAGTAGTGTTATTGGACAGAGTGTAACTCTCGGGGCAGCAGTAGTGTTATTAGACAGAGAGTAACTCTCGGGGCGGGAGTAGTGTTATTCGACAGAGAGTAAAACACTCCCGGGACAGGAGTAGTGTTATTAGACAGAGTGTAAAACACTCCCGGGACAGGAGTAGTGTTATTAGACAGAATGTAAAACATTCTCGGGCAGGAGTAGTGTTATTAGACAGAGTGTAAAATAATCTCGGGACAGGAGCAGTGTTATTAGACAGAGTGTAAAACACTCTCGGGGCAGGAGTAGTGTGATTAGACAGAGTGTAAAACACTCTCGCGGCAGGAGTAGTGTTTTAGACAGAGTTATACTCTCGGGGCAGGAGTAGTGTTATTAGACAGAGTGTAAAACACTCTCGGGGCAGGAGTCGTGTTTTAAACAGAGTGTGAAACACTCTCGAGATAGGAGTAGTGTTATTCGACAGAGTGTAAAACACTCTAGGGGCAGTAGTAATGTTGTTTGACAGAGTGTACAACACTCTCGGGATAGGAGTCGTGTTATTAGACAGAGTGTAAAACACTCTCGGTACAGGAGTAGTGTTATTCGGCAGAGTTACACTCTCGGGGCAGGAGTAGTGTTATTAGACAGAGTGTAAAACACTCTTGGGACAGGATTAATGTTATTAGACCGAGTGTAAAACACTCCCGGGACAGGAGTAGTGTTATTAGACAGAATGTAAAACACTCTCGGGACAGAAGTAGTGTTATTAGACTGAGTGCAAAACACTCTCGAGACAGGAGTAGTGTTATTAGACAGAGTGCAAAACACTCTCGGGACAGGAGTAGTGTTATTAGACAGAGTGGAAAATATTCTCGGGACAGGAGTAATGTATTTAGACAGAGTATAACTCTCGGGGCAGCAGTAGTGTAATGAGACAGAGAGTAAATCTCGGGGCAGGAGTCGTGTTATTAGACAGAGTATAAAACATTCTCGTGCAGGAGTAGTGCTTTTAGACAGAGTTATACTCTCAGGGCAGGAGTAGTGTTATTAGACAGAGTGTAAAACACTCTCGGGGCAGGAGTAGTGTGATGAGACAGAGTATAAATCACTCTCGGGACAGGAGTCGTGTTATTATACAGAGTGTAAAACATTCTCGGGACAGGAGTATAGTTATTAGGGAGAGTGTAAAACACTCTCGGGACAGGTGTAGTGTTATTATACAGAGTTACACTCTCTGGGCAGGAGTCGTATTTTAAACAGAGTGTAAAACACTCTCGAGATAGGAGTAGTGTTATTAGACCGAGTGTAAAACAATCTCGGGACAAGAGTAGTGTTATTAGACAGAGTGTAAAACAATCTCGGGACAGGAGTAATGTTATTAGACAGAGTGTAAAACTCTCCCGTGATAGGAGTAGTGTTATTAGACAGAGTGTAAAACACTCTCGGGGCAGGAGTAGTGTTATTAGACAGAGTTACACTCTCGGGACAGGAGTCGTGTTATTAAGCAGAGTGTTAAACACTCTCGGGGCAGGAGTAGTGTGATGAGACAGAGTGCAAAACACTCTCGGGGCAGGAGTAGGGTTATTCGGCAGAGTGTAATACACTCTCGGGACAGGAGTAATGTTATTAGCCAGAGTGTAAAACCCTCTTGGGACAGTAGTAGTGTTATTAGACTGAGTGTAAAACACTCCGGGGACAGGAGTAGTGTTATTAGACAGAGTGTAACTCTCTGGGCAGGAGTGGTGTTATTAGACAGAGTGTAAAACACTCCCGGGACAGGAGTAGTGTTATTAGACAGAGTGTAAAACACTCTCGGGGCAGGAGTTGTGTTATTAGAGAGAGTGTAAAACACTCTCAGGACAGGACTAGTGTTATTAGACAGAATGTAAAACACTCTCGGGCCAGGAGTACAGTTATTAGCCAGAGTGTAAAACCCTCTTGGGACAGTAGCAGTGTTATTAGAGAGAGTGTAAAACACTCTCGGGACAGGAGTAGTGTTATTCGGCAGAGTGTAATACACTCTCGGGACAGGAGTAATGTTATTAGCCAGAGTGTACAACACTCTCGGGACAGTAGTAGTGTTATTAGAGAGAGTGTAAAACACCCTCGGGACAGGAGAAGTGTTATTAGACTGAGTGTAAAACACTCCGGGGACAGGAGCAGTGTTATTAGACAGAGTGTGAAACACTCTCGTGGCAGGAGTAGTGTTATTAGACGGAGTGTAAAATAATCTCGGAACAGGTGTAGTGTTATTAGACAGAGTGTAAAACTCTCTCGGGGCAGGAGTAGTGTGATGAGACAGAGTGCAAATCACTCTCGGGACAGGAGTCATCTTATTATACAGAGTGTAAAATGTTCTCGAGACAGGAGTATAGTTATTAGACAGAATGTAAAACACTCTCGTAACAGGAGTAATGTTATTAGACAGAGTGTAAAACACTCTCGGGGCAGCAGTAGTGTTATTAGACAGACTTACACTCTCGGGGCAGGAATAGTGTTATTAGACAGAGTGTAAAACACTCTCGAGGCAGGAGTTGTGTTATTAGAGAGAGTGTAAAACACTCTCAGGACAGGACTAGTGTTATTCGACAGAATGTAAAACACTCTCGGGACAGGAGTAGTGTTATTAGACAGTGTAAAACACTCTCGGGACATGTGTACTGTTATTAGACAGAGTATAACTCTCGGGTCAGCAGTAGTGTTATTAGACAGAGAGTAACTCTGGGGGCAGGAGTAGTGTTATTAGACAGAGTGTAAAACATCTCGGGCAGGAGTAGTGTTATTAGACAGAATGTAGAACACTCTCGGGACAGGAGTAGTGTTGTGAGAGAGTGTGTAAAACACTCTCGGGACAGGAGTAATGTTATTAGACAGAATGTAAAACACTCTTGGGACAGAAGTAGTGTTATTAGACAGAATGTAAAACACTCTCGGGGCAGGAGTAGTTTTATTAGACAGAGTGCAAATCTCGGGGCAGGAGTAGTGTTACTAGACAGAGTATAAAACTTTCTCGGGCAGGAGTAGTGTTATTAGACAGAGTGTAAAACATTCTCGGGACAGGAGGATAGTTATTAGACAGAATGTAAAACACTCTCGGGACAGGAGTAGTGTTATTAGAAAGAGTGTAAAACACTCTCTGGGCAGGATTAGTGTTTTTCGACAGAGTGTAAAACACTCTCGGGACAGGAGTAGTGTTATTAGACAGAGTGGAAAACACTCTCGGGACAGGAGTAGTGTTATTAGACAGAATGTAGAACACTCTCGGGACAGGAGTAGTGTTATGAGAGAGTGTGTAAAACACTCTCGGGACAGGAGTAATGTTATTAGACAGAATGTAAAACACTCTTGGGACAGGAGTAGTGTTATTAGACAGAGTGTAAAACTCTCCCGTGATAGGAGTAGTGTTATTAGACAGAGTGTAAAACACTCTCGGGGCAGGAGTAGTGTTATTAGACAGAGTATAACTCTCGGGGCAGCAGTAGTGTAATGAGACAGAGAGTAAATCTCGGGGCAGGAGTAGTGTTATTAGACAGAGTATAAAACATTCTCGGGGCAGGAGTAGTGTTATTAGACAGAATGTAAAACACTCTTGGGACAGGATTAATGTTATTAGACCGAGTGCAGAACACTCTCGGGACAGGAGTAGTGTTATTGGACAGAGTGTAAAACACTCCCGGGACAGGAGTAGTGTTATTAGACAGAATGTAAAACACTCTCGGGGCAGGAGTAGTTTTATTAGACAGAGTGTAAGTCTCGGGGCAGGAGTAGTGTTATTCGACAGAGTGTAACTCTCGGGGCAGGAGTAGTGTTACTAGACAGAGTATAAAACATTCTCGGGCAGGAGTAGTGTTATTAGACAGAGTGTAAAATAATCTCGGAACAGGAGTAGTGTTATTAGACAGAGTGTAAAACACTCTCGGGGCAGGAGTAGTGTGATTAGCCAGAGTGTAGAACACTCTCGGGACAGGAGTAGTGTTATGAGAGAGTATGTAAAACACTCTCGGGACAGTAGTAGTGTTATTAGACAGAGTGTAACTCTCTGGGCAGGAGTGGTGTTATTAGACAGAGTGGAAAATACTCTCGGGACAGGAGTAGTGTTATTAGACAGAGTGTAAAACAATCTCGTGGCAGGAGTAGTGTTATTGGACAGAGTGTAAAACACTCTCGGGACAGGAGTAGTGTTATTAGACAGAGCGGAAAATACTCTCGGGACAGGAGTAAACATAGAAACATAGAAACATAGAAAATAGGTGCAGGAGTAGGCCATTCGGCCCTTCTAGCCTGCACCGCCATTCAATGAGTTCATGGCTGAACATGCAACTTCAGTACCCCATCCCTGCTTTCTCGCCATACCCCTTGATCCCCTGAGTAGTAAGGACTTCATCTAACTCCTTTTTGAATATATTTAGTGAATTGGCCTCAACAACTTTCTGTGGTAGAGAATTCCACAGGTTCACCACTCTCTGGGTGAAGAAGTTCCTCCGCATCTCGGTCCTAAATGGCTTACCCCTTATCCTTAGACTGTGACCTCTGGTTCTGGACTTCCCCAACATTGGGAACATTCTTCCTGCATCTAACCTGTCTAACCCCGTCAGAATTTTAAATGTTTCTATGAGGTCCCCTCTCATTCTTCTGAACTCCAGTGAATACAAGCCCAGTTGATCCAGTCTTTCTTGATAGGTCAGTCCCGCCATCCCGGGAATCAGTCTGGTGAACCTTCGCTGCACTCCCTCAATAGCAAGAATGTCCTTCCTCAGGTTAGGAGACCAAAACTGTACACAATACTCCAGGTGTGGCCTCACCAATGCCCTGTACAACTGTAGCAACACCTCCCTGCCCCTGTACTCAAATCCCCTTGCTATGAAGGCCAACATGCCATTTGCTTTCTTAACCGCCTGCTGCACCTGCATGCCAACCTTCAATGACTGATGTACCATGACACCCAGGTCTCTTTGCACCTCCCCTTTTCCTAATCTGTCACCATTCAGATAATAGTCTGTCTCTCTGTTTTTACCACCAAAGTGGATAACCTCACATTTATCCACATTATACTTCATCTGCCATGCATTTGCCCACTCACCTAACCTATCCAAGTCGCTCTGCAGCCTCACAGCATCCTCCTCGCAGCTCACACTGCCACCCAACTTAGTGTCATCTGCAAATTTGGAGATACTACATTTAATCCCCTCATCTAAATCATTAATGTACAGTGTAAACAGCTGGGGCCCCAGCACAGAACCTTGCGGTACCCCACTAGTCACTGCCTGCCATTCTGAAAAGTACCCATTTACTCCTACTCTTTGCTTCCTGTCTGACAACCAGTTCTCAATCCATGTCAGTACACTACCCCCAATCCCATGTGCTCTAACTTTGCACATCAATCTCTTGTGTGGGACCTTGTCGAACGCCTTCTGAAAGTCCAAATATACCACATCAACTGGTTCTCCCTTATCCACTCTATTGGAAACATCCTCAAAAAATTCCAGAAGATTTGTCATGCATGATTTCCCTTTCACAAATCCATGCTGACTTGGACCTATCATGTCACCTCTTTCCAAATGCACTGCTATGACATCCTTAATAATTGATTCCATCATTTTACCCACTACCGATGTCAGGCTGACCGGTCTATAATTCCCTGTTTTCTCTCTCCCTCCTTTTTTAAAAAGTGGGGTTACATTGGCTACCCTCCACTCCATAGGAACTGATCCAGAGTCAATGGAATGTTGGAAAATGACTGTCAATGCATCCACTATTTCCAAGGCCACCTCCTTAAGTACTCTGGGATGCAGTCCATCAGGCCCTGGGGATTTATCGGCCTTCAATCCCATCAATTTCCACAACACAATTTCCCGGCTAATAAGGATTTCCCTCAGTTCCTCCTCCTTACTAGACCCCCCGACCCCTTTTATAACCGAAAGGTTGTTCGTGTCCTCCTTCGTGAATACCGAACCAAAGTACTTGTTCAATTGGTACGCCATTTCTTTGTTCCCCGTTATGACTTCCCCTGATTCTGACTGCAGGGGACCTACGTTTGTCTTTACTAACCTTTTTCTCTTTACATATCTATAGAAAGTTTTGCAATCCGTCTTAATGTTCCCTGCAAGCTTCTTCTCATACTCCATTTTCCCTGCCCTAATCAAACCCTTTGTCCTCCTCTGCTGAGTTCTAAATTTCTCCCAGTCCCCAGGTTCGCTGCTATTTCTGGCCAATTTGTATGCCACTTCCTTGGCTTTAATACTATCCCTGATTTCCCTTGATAGCCACGGTTGAGCCACCTTCCCTTTTTTATTTTTATGCCAGACAGGGATGTACAATTGTTGTAGTTCATCCATGCGGTCTCTAAATGTCTGCCATTGCCCATCCACAGTCAACCCCTTAAGTATCATTCGCCAATCCATCCCAGCCAATTCACGCCTCATACCTTCAAAGTTAGCCTTCTTTAAGTTCTGGACCATGGTCTCTGAATTAACTGTTTCATTCTCCATCCCAATGCAGAATTCCACCATATTATGGTCACTCTTCCCCAAGGGGCCTCGCACAACGAGATTGCTAATTAATCCTCTCTCATTACATAACACCCAGTCTAAGATGGCCTCCCCCCTAGTTGGTTCCTCGACATATTGGTCTAAAAAACCATCCCTTATGCACTCCAGAAAATCCTCCTCCACCGTATTGCTTCCAGTTTGGTTAGCCCAATCTATGTGCATATTAAAGTCACCCATTATAACTGCTGCACCTTTATTGCACGCACCCCTAATTTAATGTTTGATGCCCTCCCCAACATCACTACTACTGTTTGGAGGTCTGTACACAACTCCCACTAACGTTTTTTGCCCTTTGGTGTTCTGCAGCTCTACCCATATAGATTCCACATCATCCAAGCTAATGTCCTTCCTAACTATTGCCTTAATCTCCTCCTTAACCAGCAATGCTACCCCACCTCCTTTTCCTTTTATTCTATCCTTCCTGAATGTTGAATACCCCTGGATGTTGAGTTCCCAGCCCTGATCATCCTGGAGCCACGTCTCCATAATCAAAATCACATCATATTTGTTAACATCTATTTGCACAGTTAATTCATCCACCTTATTGCGGATACTCCTTGCATTAAGACACAAAGCCTTGCGGCTTGTTTTTTTAACACCCTCTGTCCTTTTAGAATTTTGCTGTACAATGGCACTTTTTGTTCTTTGCCTTGGGTTTCTCTGCCCTCCACTTTTCCTCATCTCCTTTCTGTCTTTTGTTTTTGCCTCCTTTTTGTTTCCCTCTATCTCCCTGCATTGGTTCCCATCCCCCTGCCATATTAGTTTATTATTATTAGTGTTATTAGACAGAGTATAACTCTCGGGGCAGCAGTAGTGTAATGAGACAGAGAGTAAATCTCGGGGCAGGAGTAGTGTTATTAGACAGAGTATAAAACATTCTCGGGCAGGAGTAGTGTTATTAGACAGAGTGTAAAACACTCTCTGGGCATGAGTTGTGTTATTAGAGAGAGTGTAAAACACTCTCAGGACAGGACTAGTGTGATTAGACAGAATGTAAAACACTCTCGGGCCAGGAGTACTGTTATTAGACAGAGTGTAAAACACTCTCGGGGCAGGAGTAGTGTTATTAGACAGAGTATAAAACACTCCCGGGACAGGAGTAGTTTTATTAGACAGAGTGTAATACACTCTCGGGGCAGGAGTAGTGTGATGAGACAGAGTGTAAATCACTCTCGGGACAGGAGTTGTGTTATTATACAGAGTGTAAAACATTCTCGGGACAGGAGTATAGTTATTAGACAGAATGTAAAACACTCTCGGGACAGGAGTAGTGTTATTAGAGAGAGTGTAAAACACTCTTGGGACAGGTGTAATGTTATTATACAGAGTTACACTCTCTGGGCAGGAGTCGTGTTTTAAACAGAGTGTAAAATACTCTCGGGGCAGGAGTAGTGTTATTAGACAGAGTGTAAAACACTCTCGGGGCAGGAGTAGTGTGATGAGACAGAGTGCAAGTCATTCTCGGGACAGGAGTCGTCTTATTATACAGAGTGTAAAACACTCTCAGGACAGGAGTATAGTTATTAGACAGAATGTAAAACACTCTCGGGACAGGAGTAGTGTTATTAGACAGAGTGTAAAACACTCTCGGGACATGTGTACTGTTATTAGACAGAGTATAACTCTCGGGGCAGCAGTAGTGTTATTGGACAGAGAGTAACTCTCGGGGCAGGAGTAGTGTTATTAGACAGAGTATAAAACATTCTCGGGCAGGAGTTGTGTTATTAGACAGAGTGTAAAACATCTCGGGGCAGGAGTAGTGTTATTAGACAAAATGTAGAACACTCTCGGGACAGGAGTAGTGTTATGAGAGAGTGTGTAAACCACTCTCGGGACAGGAGTAATGTTATTAGACAGAATGTAAAACACTCTTGGGACAGGATTAATGTTATTAGACCGAGTGCAGAACACTCTCGGGACAGGAGTAGTGTTATTAGACAGACTGTAAAACACTCCCGGGACAGGAGTAGTGTTATTAGACAGAATGTAAAACACTCTCGGGACAGGAGTAGTGTTATTAGACAGAATGCAAAACACTCTCGAGACAGGAGTAGTGTTATTAGACAGAGTATAAAATACTCTCGGGACAGGAGTAGTTTTATTAGACAGAGTGTAAGTCTCGGGGCAGGAGTAGTGTTACTAGACAGAGTATAAAACATTCTCGGGCAGGAGTAGTGTTATTAGACAGAGTGTAAAACACTCTCGGGGCAGGAGTAGTGTTATTAGACAGAATGCAGAACACTCTCGAGACAGGACTAGTGTTATTAGACAGAGTATAAAACACTCTCGGGACAGGAGTAGTTTTATTAGACAGAGTGTAAGTCTCGGGGCAGGAGTAGTGTTATTCGACAGAGTGTAACTCTCGGGGCAGGAGTAGTGTTATTAGACAGAGTATAAAACATTCTCGGGCAGGAGTAGTTTTATTATACAGAGTGTAACTCTCGGGGCAGGAGTAGTGTTACTAGACAGAGTATAAAACATTCTCGGACAGGAGTAGTTTTATTATACAGAGTGTAACTCTCGGGGCAGGAGTCGTGTTACTAGACAGAGTATAAAACATTCTCGGGACAGGAGTAGTGTTGTGAGAGAGAGTTTAAAATACTCTCGGGACAGGAGTAATGTTATTAGACAGAATGTAAAACACTCTTGGGACAGGATTAATGTTATTAGACCGAGTGTAAAATACTCTCGGGGCAGGAGTAGTGTTATTAGACAGAGTGTAAAACACTCTTGGGACAGGTGTAGTGTTATTGGACAGAGTGTGAAACACTCTCGTGGCAGGAGTAGTGTTATTAGACAGAGTGCAAATCACTCTCGGGACAGGAGTAGTGTTATTAGACAGAGTGTAAAACATTCTCGGGACAGGTGTAGTGTTATTGTACAGAGTTACACTCTCGGGGCATGAGTCGTGTTTTAAACAGAGTGTAAAACACTCTCGGGATAGGAGTAGTGTTATTAGACAGAGTGTAAAACACTCTCGGGGCAGGAGTAGTGTTACTCGGCAGAGTGTAATACACTCTCGGGACAGGAGTAATGTTATTAGCCAGAGTGTAAAACCCTCTCGGAACAGTAGTAGTGTTATTAGAGAGTGTGTAAAACACTCTCGGGACAGGAGTAGTGTTATTAGACTGAGTGTAAAACACTCCGGGGACAGGAGTAGTGTTATTAGACGGAATGTAAAACACTCTCGGGACAGGAGTAGTGTTATTAGACAGAGTGTAAAACACTCTCGGGCCAGGAGTACTGTTATTAGACAGAGCGTAAAACACTCTCGGGACAGGAGTAATGTTATTAGACAGAGTGTAAAACACTCTTGGGACAGGTGTAGTGTTATTGGACAGAGTGTGAAACACTCTCGTGGCAGGAGTAGTGTTATTAGACAGAGTGCAAATCACTCTCGGGACAGGAGTAGTGTTATTAGACAGAGTGTAAAACATTCTCGGGACAGGTGTAGTGTTATTGTACAGAGTTACACTCTCGGGGCAGTAGTAATGTTGTTAGACAGATTGTACAACACTCTCGGGATAGGAGTCGTGTTATTAGACAGAGTGTAAAACACTCTCGGGGCAGGAGTAGTGTTACTCGGCAGAGTGTAATACACTCTCGGGACAGGAGTAATGTTATTAGCCAGAGTGTAAAACCCTCTCGGAACAGTAGTAGTGTTATTAGAGAGTGTGTAAAACACTCTCGGGACAGGAGTAGTGTTATTAGACTGAGTGTAAAACACTCCGGGGACAGGAGTAGTGTTATTAGACGGAATGTAAAACACTCTCGGGCCAGGAGTACAGTTATTAGCCAGAGTGTAAAACCCTCTTGGGACAGTAGCAGTGTTATTAGAGAGAGTGTAAAACACTCTCGGGACAGGAGTAGTGTTATTCGGCAGAGTGTAATGCACTCTCGGGACAGGAGTAATGTTATTAGCCAGAGTGTACAACACTCTCGGGACAGTAGTAGTGTTATTAGAGAGAGTGTAAAACACCCTCGGGACAGGAGAAGTGTTATTAGACTGAGTGTAAAACACTCCGGGGACAGGAGCAGTGTTATTAGACAGAGTGTGAAACACTCTCGTGGCAGGAGTAGTGTTATTAGACGGAGTGTAAAATAATCTCGGAACAGGTGTAGTGTTATTAGACAGAGTGTAAAACTCTCTCGGGGCAGGAGTAGTGTGATGAGACAGAGTGCAAATCACTCTCGGGACAGGAGTCATCTTATTATACAGAGTGTAAAATGTTCTCGAGACAGGAGTATAGTTATTAGACAGAATGTAAAACACTCTCGGGACAGGAGTAATGTTATTAGACAGAGTGTAAAACACTCTCGGGGCAGCAGTAGTGTTATTAGACGGAGTGTAAAATAATCTCGGAACAGGTGTAGTGTTATTAGACAGAGTGTAAAACTCTCTCGGGGCAGGAGTAGTGTGATGAGACAGAGTGCAAATCACTCTCGGGACAGGAGTCATCTTATTATACAGAGTGTAAAATGTTCTCGAGACAGGAGTATAGTTATTAGACAGAATGTAAAACACTCTCGGGACAGGAGTAATGTTATTAGACAGAGTGTAAAACACTCTCGGGGCAGCAGTAGTGTTATTAGACAGACTTACACTCTCGGGGCAGGAATAGTGTTATTAGACAGAGTGTAAAACACTCTCGAGGCAGGAGTTGTGTTATTAGAGAGAGTGTAAAACACTCTCAGGACAGGACTAGTGTTATTCGACAGAATGTAAAACACTCTCGGGACAGGAGTAGTGTTATTAGACAGTGTAAAACACTCTCGGGACATGTGTACTGTTATTAGACAGAGTATAACTCTCGGGTCAGCAGTAGTGTTATTAGACAGAGAGTAACTCTGGGGGCAGGAGTAGTGTTATTAGACAGAGTGTAAAACATCTCGGGCAGGAGTAGTGTTATTAGACAGAATGTAGAACACTCTCGGGACAGGAGTAGTGTTATGAAAGAGTGTGTAAAACACTCTCGGGACAGGAGTAATGTTATTAGACAGAATGTAAAACACTCTTGGGACAGAAGTAGTGTTATTAGACAGAATGTAAAACACTCTCGGGGCAGGAGTAGTTTTATTAGACAGAGTGCAAATCTCGGGGCAGGAGTAGTGTTATTCGACAGAGTGTAACTCTCGGGGCAGGAGTAGTGTTACTAGACAGAGTATAAAACTTTCTCGGGCAGGAGTAGTGTTATTAGACAGAGTGTAAAACATTCTCGGGACAGGAGGATAGTTATTAGACAGAATGTAAAACACTCTCGGGACAGGAGTAGTGTTATTAGAAAGAGTGTAATACACTCTCGGGACAGGAGTAAAGTTATTAGCCAGAGTGTAAAACCCTCTTGGGACAGTAGTAGTGTTATTAGAGAGAGTGTAAAACACTCTCGGGACAGGATTAGTGTTTTTCGACAGAGTGTAAAACACTCTCGGGACAGGAGTAGTGTTATTAGACAGAGTGGAAAACACTCTCGGGACAGGAGTAGTGTTATTAGACAGAATGTAGAACACTCTCGGGACAGGAGTAGTGTTATGAGAGAGTGTGTAAAACACTCTCGGGACAGGAGTAATGTTATTAGACAGAATGTAAAACACTCTTGGGACAGGAGTAGTGTTATTAGACAGAGTGTAAAACTCTCCCGTGATAGGAGTAGTGTTATTAGACAGAGTGTAAAACACTCTCTGGGCAGGAGTAGTGTTATTAGACAGAGTATAACTCTCGGGGCAGCAGTAGTGTAATGAGACAGAGAGTAAATCTCGGGGCAGGAGTAGTGTTATTAGACAGAGTATAAAACATTCTCGGGGCAGGAGTAGTGTTATTAGACAGAATGTAAAACACTCTTGGGACAGGATTAATGTTATTAGACCGAGTGCAGAACACTCTCGGGACAGGAGTAGTGTTATTGGACAGAGTGTAAAACACTCCCGGGACAGGAGTAGTGTTATTAGACAGAATGTAAAACACTCTCGGGGCAGGAGTAGTTTTATTAGACAGAGTGTAAGTCTCGGGGCAGGAGTAGTGTTATTCGACAGAGTGTAACTCTCGGGGCAGGAGTAGTGTTACTAGACAGAGTATAAAACATTCTCGGGCAGGAGTAGTGTTATTAGACAGAGTGTAAAATAATCTCGGAACAGGAGTAGTGTTATTAGACAGAGTGTAAAACACTCTCGGGGCAGGAGTAGTGTGATTAGCCAGAGTGTAGAACACTCTCGGGACAGGAGTAGTGTTATGAGAGAGTATGTAAAACACTCTCGGGACAGTAGTAGTGTTATTAGACAGAGTGTAACTCTCTGGGCAGGAGTGGTGTTATTAGACAGAGTGGAAAATACTCTCGGGACAGGAGTAGTGTTATTAGACAGAGTGTAAAACAATCTCGTGGCAGGAGTAGTGTTATTGGACAGAGTGTAAAACCCTCTCGGAACAGTAGTAGTGTTATTAGAGAGTGTGTAAAACACTCTCGGGACAGGAGTAGTGTTATTAGACTGAGTGTAAAACACTCCGGGGACAGGAGTAGTGTTATTAGACGGAATGTAAAACACTCTCGGGACAGGAGTAATGTTATTAGACAGAGTGTAAAACACTCTCGGGACAGGAGTATTGTTATGAGACAGAGTTACATACTCGGAGCAGGAGTAGTGTGATTAGACAGAGTGTAAAACTCTCCCGTGATAGGAGTAGTGTTATTAGACAGAGTGTAAAACACTCTCGGAGCAGGAGTAGTGTTATTAGACAGACTTACACTCTCGGGGCAGGAGTAGTGTTATTAGACAGACTTACACTCTCGGGGCAGGAGTAGTGTTATTAGACAGAGTGTGAAACACTCTCGGGGCAGGAGTTGTGTTATTAGAGAGAGTGTAAAACACTCTCACGACAGGACTAGTGTGATTAGACAGAATGTAAAACACTCTCGGGCCAGGAGTACTGTTATTAGACAGAGTGTAAAACACTCTCGGTGCAGGAGTAGTGTTTTTAGACAGAGTGTAAAACACTCTCGGGGCAGGAGTAATGTTATTAGGCAGAATGTAAAACCCTCTTGGGACAGTAGCAGTGTTATTAGAGAGAGTGTAAAACACTCTCGGGACAGGAGTAGTGTTATTCGGCAGAGTGTAATACACTCTTGGGACAGGAGTAATGTTATTAGCCAGAGTGTACAACACTCTCGGGACAGTAGGAGTGTTATTAGAGAGAGTGTAAAACACCCTCGGGACAGGAGTAGTGTTATTAGACTGAGTGTAAAACACTCCAGGGATAGGAGTAGTGTTATTAGACAGAGTGTAACTCTCTGGGCAGGAGTGGTGTTATTAGACAGAGTGTAAAACACTCTCGGGGCAGGAGTAGTGTGATGAGACAGAGTGTAAATCACTCTCGGGACAGGAGTCGTGTTATTATACAGAGTGTAAAACATTCTCGGGACAGGAGTATAGTTATTAGACAGAATGTAAAACACTCTCGGGACAGGAGTAGTGTTATTAGAGAGAGTGTAAAACACTCTTGGGACAGGTGTAGTATTATTATACAGAGTTACACTCTCTGGGCAGGAGTCGTGTTTTAAACAGAGTGTAAAATACTCTCGGGGCAGGAGTAGTGTTATTAGACAGAGTGTAAAACATTCTCGGGACAGGTGTCGTGTTATTGTACAGAGTTACACTCTCGGGGCATGAGTCGTGTTTTAAACAGAGTGTAAAACACTCTTGGGATAGGAGTAGTGTTATTAGACAGAGTGTAAAACACTCCAGGGGCAGTAGTAATGTTGTTAGACAGATTGTACAACACTCTCGGGATAGGAGTCGTGTTATTAGACAGAGTGTAAAACACTCTCGGGGCAGGAGTAGTGTTACTCGGCAGAGTGTAATACACTCTCGGGACAGGAGTAATGTTATTAGCCAGAGTGTAAAACCCTCTCGGAACAGTAGTAGTGTTATTAGAGAGTGTGTAAAACACTCTTGGGATAGGAGTAGTGTTATTGGACAGAGTGTGAAACACTCTCGTGGCAGGAGTCGTGTTATTAGACAGAGTGTAAAATAATCTCGGGACAGGTGTAGTGTTATTCGACAGAGTGTAAAACTCTCTCAGGGCAGGAGTAGTGTGATGAGACAGAGTGCAAATCACTCTCGGGACAGGAGTCGTCTTATTACACAGAGTGTAAAACACTCTCAGGACAGGAGTATAGTTATTAGACAGAATGTAAAACACTCTCGGGACAGGAGTAGTGTTATTAGACAGTGTAAAACACTCTCGGGACATGTGTACTGTTATTAGACAGAGTATAACTCTCGGGGCAGCAGTAGTGTTATTCGACAGAGTGTAACTCTCGGGGCAGGAGTAGTGTTATTAGACAGAGTATAAAACATTCTCGGGCAGGAGTAGTTTTATTATACAGAGTGTAACTCTCGGGGCAGGAGTAGTGTTACTAGACAGAGTATAAAACATTCTCGGGCAGGAGTAGTTTTATTATACAGAGTGTAACTCTCGGGGCAGGAGTAGTGTTACTAGACAGAGTATAAAACATTCTCGGGCAGGAGTAGTGTTATTAGACAGAGTGTAAAACACTCTCGGGGCAGGAGTAGTGTTATTAGACAGAATGTCGAACACTCTCGGGACAGGAGTAGTGTTATGAGAGAGAGTGTAAAACACTCTCGGGACAGGAGTAATGTTATTAGACAGAGTGTAAAACACTCTTGGGATAGGAGTAGTGTTATTGGACAGAGTGTGAAACACTCTCGTGGCAGGAGTTGTGTTATTAGACAGAGTGCAAATCACTCTCGGGACAGGAGTAGTGTTATTAGACAGAGTGTAAAACATTCTCGGGACAAGTGTAGTGTTATTGTACAGAGTTACACTCTCGGGGCATAAGTAGTGTTATTAGACAGAGTGTAACTCTCTGGGCAGGAGTGGTGTTATTAGACAGAATGGAAAATACTCTCGGGACAGGAGTAGTGTTATTAGACAGAGTGTAAAACACTCTCGGGACAGGAGTAGTGTTATTAGACCGAGTGTAAAATACTCTCGGGACAGGAGTAGTGTTATTAGACAGAGTATAACTCTCGGGGCAGCAGTCGTGTAATGAGACAGAGAGTAAATCTCGGGGCAGGAGTAGTGTTTTTAGACAGAGTGTAAAACACTCTCGGGGCAGGAGTAGTGTTATTAGACAGAGTATAAAACACTCTCGGGACAGGAGTAGTTTTATTAGACAGAGTGTAATACACTCTCGGGACAGGAGTAATGTTATTAGCCAGAGTGTAAAACCCTCTTGGGACAGTAGCAGTGTTATTAGAGAGAGTGTAAAACACTCTCGGGACAGGAGTAGTGTTATTCGGCAGAGTGTAATACACTCTCGGGACAGGAGTAATGTTATTAGCCAGAGTGTACAACACTCTCGGGACAGTAGTAGTGTTATTAGAGAGAGTGTAAAACACCCTCGGGACAGGAGTAGTGTTATTAGACTGAGTGTAAAACACTCCGGGGATAGGAGTAGTGTTATTAGACAGAGTGTAACTCTCTGGGCAGGAGTGGTGTTATTAGACAGAGTGTAAAACACTCTCGGGGCAGGAGTAGTGTGATGAGACAGAGTGCAAATCACTCTCGGAACAGGAGTCGTGTTATTATACAGAGTGTAAAACATTCTCGGGACAGGAGTATAGTTATTAGACAGAATATAAAACACTCTCGGGACAGGAGTAGTGTTATTAGAGAGAGTGTAAAACACTCTTGGGACAGCTGTAGTGTTATTATACAGAGTGTAAAACACTCTCGGGGCAGGAGTAGTGTAATTAGACAGAGTGTAAAACACTCTTGGGATAGGAGTAGTGTTATTGGACAGAGTGTGAAACACTCTCGTGGCAGGAGTCGTGTTATTAGACAGAGGGTAAAATAATCTCGGGACAGGTGTAGTGTTATTAGACAGAGTGTAAAACTCTCTCGGGGCAGGAGTAGTGTGATGAGACAGAGTGCAAATCACTCTCGGGACAGGAGTCGTCTTATTATACAGAGTGTAAAACACTCTCAGGACAGGAGTATAGTTATTAGACAGAGTGTAAAACACTCTCGGGACATGTGTACTGTTATTAGACAGAGTATAACTCTCGGGGCAGCAGTAGTGTTATTAGACAGAGAGTAACTCTCGGGGCAGGAGTCGTGTTATTAGACAGAGTATAAAACATTCTCGGGCAGGAGTAGTGTTATCAGACAGAGTGTAAAATATCTCGGGGCAGGAGTAGTGTTATTAGACAGAATGTCGAACACTCTCGGGACAGGAGTAGTGTTATGAGAGAGAGTGTAAAACACTCTCGGGACAGGAGTAATGTTATTAGACAGAATGTAAAACACTCTTGGGACAGGATTAATGTTATTAGACCAAGTGTAGAACACTCTCGGGACAGGAGTAGTGTTATTAGACAGACAGTAAAACACTCCCGGGACAGGAGTAGTGTTACTAGACAGAGTATAAAACATTCTCGGGCAGGAGTAGTTTTATTATACAGAGTGTAACTCTCGGGGCAGGAGTAGTGTTATTAGACAGAGTATAAAACACTCTCGGGACAGGAGTAGTTTTATTGGACAGAGTGTAAGTCTCGGGGCAGGAGTCGTGTTATTAGACAGAGTGTAAAACACTCTCGGGGCAGGAGTAGTGTTATTAGACAGAATGTAGAACACTCTCGGGACAGGAGTAGTGTTGTGAGAGAGAGTGTAAAACACTCTCGGGACAGGAGTAATGTTATTAGAGAGAATGTAAAACACTCTTGGGACAGGATTAATGTTATTAGACCGAGTGTAAAATACTCTCGGGGCAGGAGTAGTGTTATTAGACAGAGTGTAAAACACTCTCGGGGCAGGAGTAGTGTTATTAGACAGAGTGTAAAACACTCTTGGGATAGGAGTAGTGTTATTGGACAGAGTGTGAAACACTCTCGTGGCAGGAGTAGTGTTATTAGACAGAGTGCAAATCACTCTCGGGACAGGAGTAGTGTTATTAGACAGAGTGTAAAACATTCTCGGGACAGGTGTAGTGTTATTGTACAGAGTTACACTCTCGGGGCATGAGTCGTGTTTTAAACAGAGTGCAAAACACTCTCGGGACAGGAGTAGTGTTGTGAGAGAGAGTGTAAAACACTCTCGGGACAGGAGTAATGTTATTAGAGAGAATGTAAAACACTCTTGGGACAGGATTAATGTTATTAGACCGAGTGTAAAATACTCTCGGGGCAGGAGTAGTGTTATTAGACAGAGTGTAAAACACACTCGGGGCAGGAGTAGTATTATTAGACAGAATGTAAAACACTCTCGGGACAGGACTAGTGTTATTAGACAGAATGTAAAACACTCTTGGGACAGGATTAATGTTTTTAAACAGAGTTACACTCTCGGGGCAGGAGTAGTGTTATTGGACAGAGTGTAACTCTTGGGACAGGAATAGTGTTATTAGACAGTGTGTAAAACACTCTCGGGGCAGGAGTCGTGTTAGTAGAGAGAGTGTAAAATATTCTCGGGACAGGTGTAGTGTTATTAGACAGAGTGTAAAACTCTCTCGGGGCAGGAGTAGTGTGATGAGACAGAGTGCAAATCACTCTCGGGACAGGAGTCGTCTTATTATACAGAGTGTAAAACATTCTCGGGACAGGAGCATAGTTATTAGACAGAATGTAAAACACTCTCGGGACAGGAGTAGTGTTATTTGAGAGAGTGTAAAACACCCGGGGACAGGTGTAGTGTTATTATACAGAGTTACACTCTCGGGGCAGGACTCGTGTTTTAAACAGAGTGTAAAACACTCTCGGGATAGGAGTAGTGTTATTAGACAGAGTGTAAAACACTCCAGGGGCAGTAGTAATGTTGTTAGACAGAGTGTACAACACTCTCGGGATAGGAGTCGTGTTATTAGACAGAGTGTAAAACACTCTCGGGGCAGGAGTAGTGTTATTCGGCAGAGTGTAAAACCCTCTCGGGACAGGAGTAGTGTTATTAGACTGGGTGTAAAACACTCCGGGGATAGGAGTAGTTTTATTCGACAGAGCGTAAAACACTCTCAGGAAAGGAGTAGTGTTATTAGAGAGAGTGTAAAACACTCTCCGGACAGGAGTAGTGTTATTCGACAGAATGTAAAACACTCTCGGGCCAGGAGTACTGTTATTAGACAGAGCGTAAAACACTCTAGGGACAGGAGTAATGTTATTAGACAGAGTATAAACACTCTTGGGCAGGAGTAGTGTTATTGGACAGAGTGTAAAACACTCTCGGGACAGGAATAGTGTTATTGGACAGAGTGTAAAACACTCTCTGGACAGGAGTCGTGTTATTAGACAGAGTATAACTCTCGGGGCAGCAGTTGTGTTATTAGACAGAGAGTAACTCTCGGGGCAGGAGTAGTGTTATTAGACAGAGTATAAACACTCTCGGGCAGGAGTAGTGTTATTAGACAGAGTGTAAAACACTCTCGAGGCAGGAGTAGTGTTATTAGACAAAGTGTAAAACACTCTCAGGACAGGAGTAGTGTTATTAGACAGAATGTAAAACACTCTCGGGACAGGAGTAGTGTTTTTTGACAAAGTTACAATCTCGGGGCAGGAGTGGTGTTATGAGAGAGAGTGTAAAACACTCTCAGGAAAGGAGTAGTGTTATTAGACAGAGTGTAAAACACTCCAGGGGCAGTAGTAATGTTGTTAGACAGAGTGTACAACACTCTCGGGATAGGAGTCGTGTTATTAGACAGAGTGTAAAACACTCTCGGGGCAGGAGTAGTGTTATTCGGCAGAGTGTAATACACTCTCGGGACAGGAGTCATGTTATTAGCCAGAGTGTAAAACCCTCTCGGGACAGTAGTAGTGTTATTAGAGAGAGTGTAAAACACTCTCGGGACAGGAGTAGTGTTATTAGACTGAGTGTAAAACACTCCGGGGACAGGAGTAGTTTTATTAGACAGAGCGTAAAACACTCTCAGGAAAGGAGTAGTGTTATTAGAGAGAGTGTAAAACACTCTCCGGACAGGAGTAGTGTTATTCGACAGAATGTAAAACACTCTCGGGCCAGGAGTACTGTTATTAGACAGAGCGTAAAACACTCTAGGGACAGGAGTAATGTTATTAGACAGAGTATAAACACTCTTGGGCAGGAGTAGTGTTATTAGACAGAGTGTAAAACACTCTCGGGACAGGAATAGTGTTATTGGACAGAGTGTAAAACACTCTCTGGACAGGAGTAATGTTATTAGACAGAGTATAACTCTCGGGGCAGCAGTTGTGTTATTAGACAGAGAGTAACTCTCGGGGCAGGAGTAGTGTTATTAGACAGAGTATAAACACTCTCGAGGCAGGAGTAGTGTTATTAGACAAAGTGTAAAACACTCTCAGGACAGGAGTAGTGTTATTAGACAGAATGTAAAACACTCTCGATACAGGAGTAGTGTTTTTTGACAAAGTTACAATCTCGGGGCAGGAGTAGTGTTATTAGACAGAATGTAAAACACTCTCGGGACAGGAGTAGTGTTATTAGACAGAATGAAAAACACTCTCGGGACAGGAGTATTGTTATTAGACAGAATGTAAAACACTCTCGGGACAGGAGTAGTGTTATTCGACAGAATGTATAACACTCTCGGGACAGGAGTAGTCTTATTAGACAGTGTAAAACATTCTGGGGACAGGAGTATTGTTATTGGACAGAATGTAAAACACTCTCGGGACAGGAGTAACGTTGTTAGACAGAATGTAAAACACTCTTGGGACAGGATTAATGTTATTAAACAGAAGTAGTGTTTTAAACAGAGTGTAAAACACTCTCGGGATAGGAGTCGTGTTGTTAGTCAGAGTGTAAAACACTCTCGGGGCAGGAGCAGTGTTATTAGACAGAGTGTCATACACTCTCGGGACAGGAGTAGTATTATTAGACAGAGTGTCAAACACTCTCGGGGCAGGAGTAGTGTGATTAGACAGAGTGTAAAACTCTCCCGGGATAGGAGTAGTGTTATTAGACAGAGTTACAATCTCGGGGCAGGAGTCCTGTTATTAAACAGAGTATAAAACACTCTCGGGCAGGAGTAGTGTTAGTAGAGAGAGTGGAAGTATCGGGGCAGATGTAGTGTTATTAGACAGAGTGTAACTCTTGGGACAGGAATAGTGTTATTCGGCAGAGTGTAATACACTCTCAGGACAGGAGTCATGTTATTAGCCCGAGTGTAAAACCCTCTCGGGACAGTAGTAGTGTTATTAGACTGAGTGTAAAACACTCCGGGGACAGGAGTAGTTTTATTAGACAGAGCGTAAAACACTCTCAGGAAAGGAGTAGTGTTATTAGAGAGAGTGTAAAACACTCTCCGGACAGGAGTAGTGTTATTCGACAGAATGTAAAACACTCTCGGGCCAGGAGTACAGTTATTAGACAGAGCGTAAAACACTCTAGGGACAGGAGTAATGTTATTAGACAGAGTATAAACACTCTTGGGCAGGAGAAGTGTTATTAGACAGAGTGTAAAACACTCTCGGGACAGGAATAGTGTTATTGGACAGAGTGTAAAACACTCTCTGGACAGGAGTAGTGTTATTAGACAGAGTATAACTCTCGGGGCAGCAGTTGTGTTATTAGACAGAGAGTAACTCTCGGGGCAGGAATAGTGTTATTAGACAGAGTGTAAAACACTCTCGGGCAGGAGTAGCGTTATTAGACAGAGTGTAAAACACTCTCGAGGCAGGAGTAGTGTTATTAGACAAAGTGTAAAACACTCTCAGGACAGGAGTAGTGTTATTAGACAGAATGTAAAACACTCTCGGGACAGGAGTAGTGTTTTTTGACAAAGTTACAATCTCTGGGCAGGAGTAGTGTTATTAGACAGAATGTAAAACACTCTCGGGACAGGAGTAGTGTTATTAGACAGAATGAAAAACACTCTCGGGACAGGAGTATTATTATTAGACAGAATGTAAAACACTCTCGGGACAGGAGTAGTGTTATGAGAGAGAGTGTAAAACACTCTCGGGACAGGAGTATTCTTATTAGACAGTGTAAAACATTCTGGGGACAGGAGTATTGTTATTAGACAGAATGTAACAGACTCTCGGGACAGGAGTAATGTTGTTAGACAGAATGTAAAACACTCTTGGGACAGGATTAATGTTATTAAACAGAGTTACACTCTCGACGCAGGAGTAGTGTTTTAAACAGAGTGTAAAACACTCTCGGGATAGG
This sequence comes from Pristiophorus japonicus, assembly GCF_044704955.1. NCBI lineage: Eukaryota > Metazoa > Chordata > Chondrichthyes > Pristiophoridae > Pristiophorus > Pristiophorus japonicus. The sequence goes on along the minus strand of NC_091991.1, from coordinate 186,463,781 downwards.
AGTCGTGTTGTTAGTCAGAGTGTAAAACACTCTCGGGGCAGGAGCAGTGTTATTAGACAGAGTGTCATACACTCTCGGGACAGGAGTAGTGTTATTAGACAGAGTTACAATCTCGGGGCAGGAGTCCTGTTATTAAACAGAGTATAAAACACTCTCGGGCAGGAGTAGTGTTAGTAGAGAGAGTGGAAGTATCGGGGCAGATGTAGTGTTATTAGACAGAGTGTAACTCTTGGGACAGGAATAGTGTTATTAGACAGTGTGTAAAACACTCTCGGGGCAGGAGTAGTGTTAGTAGACAGAGTGTAAAACACTCTCGGGACAGGAGTAGTGCTATTGGACAGAATGTAAAACACACTCAGGACAGGAGTAGTGATATTAGACAGAGTGTAAAACAATCTCGGGACAGGAGTCGTGTTATTAGACAGAGCGTAAAACACTCTCGGGACAGGAGTAGTGTTATTAGAAAAAGTGAAACTCTCGGGTGAGGAGTAGTGCTTTTAGACAGAGTTATACTCTCAGGGCAGGAGTAGTGTTATTAGACAGAGTTACAATCTCGGGGCAGGAGTAGTGTTATTAGACAGAGTGTAAAATACTCTCGGGGCAGGAGTAATGTTATTAGACAGAGTGTAAAACACTCTCGGGGCAGGAGTCGTGTTATTAGACAGAGTGTAATCTCGGGGCAGGAGTAGTGTTATTAGACAGAGTGTAAAACACACTCGTGGCAGGAGTCGTGTTATTGGACAGAGTGTAAAATAATCTCGGGTCAGGTGCAGTATTATTAGACAGAGTGTAAAACACTCTCGGGGCAGGAGTAGTGTTATTAGACAGAGTGTAAAACACTCTCGGGACAGGAGTAGTGTTATTAGACAGAATGTAAAACACTCTCGGGACAGGAGTAGTCTTATTAGACAGTGTAAAACATTCTCGGGACAGGAGTAGTGTTATTAGACAGAGCGTAAAACACTCTAGGGACAGGAGTAATGTTATGAGACAGAATTTAAAACACTCTCGGGACAGGAGTCGTGTTATTGGACAGAGTGTAACTCTCGGGTCAGGAGTGGTGTTATTAGACAGAGTGTAAAACTCTCCCGGGATAGGAGTCGTGTTTTTTGACAAAGTTACAATCTTGGGGCAGGAGTAGTGTTATTAGACAGAGTGTAAAAAACTCTCGGGGCAGGAGTAGTGTCATTAGACAGAATGTAAAACACTCTCGGGACAGGAGTAGTGTTATTAGAGAGAGTGTAAAACACTCTTGGGAGAGGTATCGTGTTATTATACAGAGTTACACTCTCGGGGCAGGAGTCGTGTTTTAAACAGAGTGCAAATCACTCTCTGGACAGGAGTCGTCTTATTATACAGAGTGTAAAACATTCTCGGGACAGGAGTATAGTTATTAGACAGAATGTAAAACACTCTCGGGACAGGAGTAGTGTTATTAGACAGAGTGTAAAACACTCCGGGGACAGTAGTAGTGTTATTAGAGAGAGTGTAAAACACTCTCGGGACAGGAGTAGTGTTATTAGACAGAGTGTAAAACACTCCAGGGGCAGTAGTAATGTTGTTAGACAGAGTGTACAACACTCTCGGGATAGGAGTCGTGTTATTAGACAGAGTGTAAAACACTCTCAGGACAGGAGTAGTGTTATTCGACAGAATGTAAAACACTCTCGGGCCAGGAGTACTGTTATTAGACAGAGCGTAAAACACTCTAGGGACAGGAGTAATGTTATTAGACACAGTATAAACACTCTTGGGCAGGAGTAGTGTTATTAGACAGAGTGTAAAACACTCTCGGGACAGGAATAGTGTTATTGGACAGAGTGTAAAACACTCTCTGGACAGGAGTAGTGTTATTAGACAGAGTATAACTCTCGGGGCAGGAGTCGTGTTATTAGACAGAGTATAAACACTCTCGGGCAGGAGTAGTGTTATTAGACAGAGTGCAAGTCTCGGGACAGGAGTAGTGTTTTTTGACAAAGTTACAATCTCGGGGCAGGAGTAGTGTTATTAGACAGAATGTAAAACACTCTCGGGACAGGAGTATTCTTATTAGACAGTGTAAAACATTCTGGGGACAGGAGTATTATTATTAGACAGAATGTAACAGACTCTCGGGACAGGAGTAATGTTGTTAGACAGAATGTAAAACACTCTCGGGACAGGAGTAGTGTTGTGAGAGAGAGTGTAAAACACTCTCGGGACAGGAGTATTCTTATTAGACAGTGTAAAACATTCTGGGGACAGGAGTATTGTTATTAGACAGAATGTAACAGACTCTCGGGACAGGAGTAATGTTGTTAGACAGAATGTAAAACACTCTTGGGACAGGATTAATGTTATTAAACAGAGTTACACTCTCGACGCAGGAGTAGTGTTTTAAACAGAGTGTAAAACACTCTCGGCATAGGAATCGTGTTATTAGTCAGAGTGTAAAACACTCTCGGGGCAGGAATAGTGTGATTAGACAGAGTGTAAAACACTCTTGGGACAGGAGTCGGGTTATTAGACAGAGTTACAATCTCGGGGCAGGAGTAGTGTTATTAGACAGAGTGTAAAACACTCTCGAGACAGGAGTAATGTTATTAGAGAGAGTGTAAAACACTCTCGGGGCAGGAGTGGTGTTATTAGACAGAGTGTAAGACTCTCTCGGGACAGGAGTAATGTCATTAGACAGAGTGTAAAACACTCTTGGGACAGGAGTAGTGTTATTAGACAGAGTGTAAAACACTCTCGGGACAGGAGTAGTGTTATTAGACAGAGTGTAAAACACTCTCGGGACAGGAGTAGTGTTATTAGACTGATTGTAAAACACTCTCGGGACAGGAGTATTGTTATTAGACAGAGTGTAAAACACTCTCGGGACAGGAGTATTGTTATTAGACAGAGTATAAAACACTCTCGGGACAGGAGTAGTTTTATTAGACAGAGTGCAAGTCTCGGGGCAGGAGTAGTGTTATTAGACAGAGTGTAAAACACTCTTGGGGCAGGAGTAGTGCTATTAGACAGAGTTATACTCTCGGGGCAGGAGTAGTGTTATTAGACAGAGTGTAAAACGCTCCCGGGATAGGAGTAGTGTTATTAGACAGAGTTTCAATCTCGGAGCAGGAGTCGTGTTATTAGAGAGAGTGTAAAATACTCTCGGGGCAGGAGTAATGTTATTAGACAGAGTGTTAAACACTCTCGGGACAGGTGTACTGTTATTAGACTGAGTATAAAACACAGTCTGGTCAGGATCAGTGTTATTGGACAGAGTGTAATACACTCTCGGGGCAGCAGTAGTGCTATTAGACAGAATGTAAAACACTCTCGTGACAGAAGTAGTGTTATTAGACAGAGTGCAAAACAATCTCGGGACAGGAGTAGTGTTATTAGACAGAGCGTAAAACACTCTCGGGACAGGAGTAGTGTTATTAGACAAAGTGTAACTCTCGGGACAGGAATACTGTTTTTAGACAGAGTGTAAAACACTCTTGGGATAGGAGTCGTGTTATTAGACAGAGTGTAAAACACTCTCTGGACAGGAGTAGTGTTATTAGACAGAGTATAACTCTCGGGGCAGGAGTCGTGTTATTAGACAGAGTATAAACACTCTCGGGCAGGAGTAGTGTTATTAGACAGAGTGTAAAACACTCTCGAGGCAGGAGTAGTGTTATTAGACAAAGTGTAAAACACTCCCAGGACAGGAGTAGTGTTATTAGACAGAATGTAAAACACTCTCGGGACAGGAGTAGTGTTTTTTGACAAAGTTACAATCTCGGGGCAGGAGTAGTGTTATTAGACAGAATGAAAAACACTCTCGGGACAGGAGTATTCTTATTAGACAGTGTAAAACATTCTGGGGACAGGAGTATTGTTATTAGACAGAATGTAACAGACTCTCGGGACAGGAGTAATGTTGTTAGACAGAATGTAAAACACTCTCGGGACAGGAGTAGTGTTATGAGAGAGAGTGTAAAACACTCTCGGGACAGGAGTATTCTTATTAGACAGTGTAAAACATTCTGGGGACAGGAGTATTGTTATTAGACAGAATGTAACAGACTCTCGGGACAGGAGTAATGTTGTTAGACAGAATGTAAAACACTCTTGGGACAGGATTAATGTCATTAAACAGAGTTACACTCTCGACGCAGGAGTAGTGTTTTAAACAGAGTGTAAAACACTCTCGGGATAGGAATCGTGTTATTAGTCAGAGTGTAAAACACTCTCGGGGCAGGAATAGTGTGATTAGACAGAGTGTAAAACACTCTTGGGACAGGAGTCGGGTTATTAGACAGAGTTACAATCTCGGGGCAGGAGTAGTGTTATTAAACAGAGTATAAAACACTCTCGGGCAGGAGTAGTGTTATTCGAGAGAGTGTAAAATACTCTCTGGGCAGGAGTAATGTTATTAGACAGAGTGTAAAACACTCTCGAGACAGGAGTAATGTTATTAGAGAGAGTGTAAAACACTCTCGGGGCAGGAGTGGTGTTATTAGACAGAGTGTAAGACTCTCTCGGGACAGGAGTAATGTCATTAGACAGAGTGTAAAACACTCTCGGGACAGGAGTAGTGTTATTAGACAGAGTGTAAAACACTCTCGGGACAGGAGTAGTGTTATTAGACAGAGTGTAAAACACTCTCGGGACAGGAGTAGTGTTATTAGACTGATTGTAAAACACTCTCGGGACAGGAGTATTGTTATTAGACAGAGTGTAAAACACTCTCGGGACAGGAGTATTGTTATTAGACAGAGTATAAAACACTCTCGGGACAGGAGTAGTTTTATTAGACAGAGTGCAAGTCTCGGGGCAGGAGTAGTGTTATTAGACAGAGTGTAAAACACTCTTGGGGCAGGAGTAGTGCTATTAGACAGAGTTATACTCTCGGGGCAGGAGTAGTGTTATTAGACAGAGTGTAAAACGCTCCCGGGATAGGGGTAGTGTTATTAGACAGAGTTTCAATCTCGGAGCAGGAGTCGTGTTATTAGAGAGAGTGTAAAATACTCTCGGGGCAGGAGTAATGTTATTAGACAGAGTGTTAAACACTCTCGGGACAGGTGTACTGTTATTAGACTGAGTATAAAACACAGTCTGGTCAGGATCAGTGTTATTGGACAGAGTGTAATACACTCTTGGGGCAGCAGTAGTGCTATTAGACAGAATGTAAAATACTCTCGTGACAGAAGTAGTGTTATTAGACAGAGTGCAAAACAATCTCGGGACAGGAGTAGTGTTATTAGACAGAGCGTAAAACACTCTCGGGACAGGAGTAGTGTTATTAGACAAAGTGTAACTCTCGGGACAGGAATACTGTTTTTAGACAGAGTGTAAAACACTCTTGGGATAGGAGTCGTGTTATTAGACAGAGTGTAAAACACTCTCAGGGCAGGAGTAATGTTGTTAGCCAGAGTGTAAAACACTCTCGGGACAGGAGTAGTATTATTAGACAGAGTGTGAAACACTCTAGGGACAGGAGTCGTGTTATTAGACAGAGTGTAAAACACTCTCTGGACAGGAGTAGTGTTATTAGACAGAGTGTAAAACACTCTCGGGGCAGGAGTAGTGTTTTAAACAGAGTGTAAAACACTCTCGGGACAGGAGTCGTGTTATTAGACAGAGTGTACCTCTCGGGACAGGAGTAGTGTTATTAGACAGAATGTAAAACACTCACGGGACAGGAGTCGTGTTATTAGACAGAGTTACACTCTCGGGGCAGGAGTAGTGTTTTAAACAGAGTGTAAAACATTCTCGGGATAGGAGTAGTGTTATTAGACAGAGTGTAAAACACTCTCGGGGCAGGAGTAGTGTTTTAAACAGAGTGTTAAACACTCTCGGGACAGGAGTCGTGTTATTTGACAGAGTGTACCTCTCGGGACAGGAGTAGTGTTATTAGACAGAGTGTAAAACACTCTCGGGACAGGAGTAGTGTTATTAGAGAGAGTGTAACTCTCGGGGCTGGAGTTGTGTTGTTAGACAGAGTGTAACTCTCGGGACAGGTGTAGTGTTATTAGGCAGAGTGCAAAACACTTTCGGGTCAGGAATAGTGTTATTTAACAGAGTGTAACTCTCGGGGCTGGAGTCGTGTTGTGAGACAGAGTGTAACTTTCGGGACAGGAGTTGTGATATTAGACAGAATGTAACTCTCGGGACTGGAGTATTGTTATTAGACAGAGTGTGAAACACTCTCGGGACAGGTGTTGTGTTATTAGGCAGAGTGTAACTCTCGGGGCAGGAGTATTGTTATTAGACAGAGTGTAAAACACTCTCGGGGCAGGAGTACTGTTATTAGACAGAGTGTAAAACGCTCTCGGGAGAGGTGTAGTGTTATTAGACAGCGTGTAAAACAATCTCGGGGCAGGAGTAGTGTTATTAGACAGACTGTATAACACTCCCGGGGCAGGTTTAGTGTTATTAATATCATGTATCTTACATTATTATATATAACTGTATCCTAACATGCTATGCATGACTGTAATAAGATACGACCTGTAACCACCAGCATCCCTCACCACCAGGGGTACACTTGCAAGAGACAGGTATATAAGGACAGGTCTCAGGCAAGTGCAGCATTCCAGAGCTGTGAAATAAATGTGCAGATCCAAAGTGACCTTGAATTCACTACATGCCTCGTGTGAATCTGTACTGAGGGGACAGGACTTTACAATTAGACAGAGTGTAAACCACTCCCGGGCCGGTGTGGTGTTATTAAACAGAGTGTAAAACACTCTCGGACAGGGGTAGTGTTATTAGACAGAGTGTAAAACATTCTCTGGACAGGAGTATTGTTATTAGACAGAATGTAAAACACTCTCGGGACAGGAGTAGTGTTATTCGAGAGAGTGTAGAACACACTCGGGACAGGAGTAGTGTTATTAGACAGAGTCTAAAACATTCTCGGGACAGGAGTATTGTTATTAGACAGAATGTAAAACACTCTCGGGACAGGAGTAGTGTTATTAGACAGAGTGTAAAACACTCTCGGGACAGGAGTCGTGTTATTAGACAAAGTGTAACTCTCGGGACAGGAGTATTGTTATTAGACAGAGTGTAAAACACTCTCGGGACAGGAGTAGTATTATTAGACAGAGTGTAAATCTCGGGGCAAGAGTCGTGTTATTAGGCAGAGTGTAAAACACTCTCGGGCATGAGTAGTGTTAATAGAGAGAGTGTAAAACACTCTCAGGGCAGGAGTAGTGTTATTAGACAGAATGTAAAACACTCTCGGGCCAGGAGTACTGTTATTAGACAGAGTGTAGAACACACTCGGGACAGGAGTAGTGTTATTAGAAAGAGTGTAAAACACTCTCAGGACAGGAGTAGTGTTATTAGACAGGGTGTAAAACACTCTCGGGCCAGGAGTACTGTTATTAGACAGAGAGTAAAACACTCTCGGGGCATGAGTAATGTTATTAGACAAAGTGTAACTCTCGGGACAGGAGTATTGTTATTAGACAGAATGTAAAACACTCTCGGGACAGGAGTAGTGTTATTAGAGAGAGTGTAAAACACTCCCGGGACAGGAGTAGTGTTATTAGACAGAATGTAAAACACTCTCGGGACAGGAGTAATGTTATTAGACAGAATGTAAAACACTCTCGGGGCAGGAGTACTGTTATTAGACAGAGTGTAAAACACTCTCTGGGCAGGAGTAGTGTGATTAGACAGAGTGTAAAACACTCTCGGGACAGGAGTAGTGTTATTAGACAGAGTGTAAAACACTCTCGTGGCAGGAGTAGTGTTATTAGACAGAGTGTAAAATAATCTCGGGACAGGTGTAGTGTTATTAGACAGTGCAAAACACTCTCGGGACAGGAGTAGTGTTATTAGACAGAGTGTAAAACACTCTCGGGACAGGAGTCGTGTTATTAGACAAAGTGTAACTCTCGGGACAGGAGTATTGTTATTAGACAGAATGTAAAACACTCTCGGGACAAGAGTAGTGTTATTAGAGAGAGTGTAAAACACTCCCGGGACAGGAGTAATGTTATTAGACAGAGTGTAAAACACTCTCTGGGCAGGAGTAGTGTTATTAGACAGAGTGTAAAACACTCTCGGGACAGGAGTAATGCTATTTGACAGAGTGTGAGACACTCTCGGGACAGGAGTAGTGCTATTAGACAGAGTGTAAAACACTCTCTGGGCAGGATCAGTGTTATTGGACAGAGTGTAAAACACTCTCTGGGCAGGATCAGTGTTATTGGACAGAGTGTAAAACATTCTCGGGACAGGCGTATTGTTATTAGACAGAGTATAAAACACTCTCGGGACAGGAGTAGTTTTATTAGACAGAGTGTAAGTCTCGGGGCAGGAGTAGTGTTATTAGACAGAGTGTAACTCTCGGGACAGGAATAGTGTTATTCGACAGTGTGTAAAAGACTCTCGGGGCAGGAGTAGTGTTATTAGAGAGAGTGTAAAATAATCTCGAACAGGTGTAGTGTTATTAGACAGAGTGCAAAACCCTCCCGGGACAGGAGTAGTGTTATTAGCCAGAGTGTAAAACACTCTCGGGACAGGAGTAGTATTATTAGACAGAGTGTATCTCTCGGAGCAGGAGTAGTGTTATTAGAGAGAGTGTAAAACACTCTCAGGGCAGGAGGTGTTATTAGACAGAGTGTCATACACTCTCGGGACAGGAGTAGTGTTATTAGACAGAGTTACAATCTCGGGGCAGGAGTCCTGTTATTAAACAGAGTATAAAACACTCTCGGGCAGGAGTAGTGTTAGTAGAGAGAGTGGAAGTATCGGGGCAGATGTAGTGTTATTAGACAGAGTGTAACTCTTGGGACAGGAATAGTGTTATTGGACAGTGTGTAAAACACTCTCGGGGCAGGAGTAGTGTTAGTAGACAGAGTGTAAAACACTCTCGGGACAGGAGTAGTGCTATTGGACAGAATGTAAAACACACTCAGGACAGGAGTAGTGATATTAGACAGAGTGTAAAACAATCTCGGGACAGGAGTCGTGTTATTAGACAGAGCGTAAAACACTCTCGGGACAGGAGTAGTGTTATTAGAAAAAGTGAAACTCTCGGGTGAGGAGTAGTGCTTTTAGACAGAGTTATACTCTCAGGGCAGGAGTAGTGTTATTAGACAGAGTTACAATCTCGGGGCAGGAGTAGTCTTATTAGACAGAGTGTAAAACACTCTCGGGGCAGGAGTAATGTTATTAGACAGAGTGTAAAACACACTCGTGGCAGGAGTCGTGTTATTGGACAGAGTGTAAAATAATCTCGGGTCAGGTGCAGTATTATTAGACAGAGTGTAAAACACTCTCGGGGCAGGAGTAGTGTTATTAGACAGAGTGTAAAACACTCTCGGGACAGGAGTAGTGTTATTAGACAGAATGTAAAACACTCTCGGGACAGGAGTAGTCTTATTAGACAGTGTAAAACATTCTCGGGACAGGAGTAGTGTTATTAGACAGAGCGTAAAACACTCTAGGGACAGGAGTAATGTTATGAGACAGAATTTAAAACACTCTCGGGACAGGAGTCGTGTTATTGGACAGAGTGTAACTCTCGGGTCAGGAGTGGTGTTATTAGACAGAGTGTAAAACTCTCCCGGGATAGGAGTCGTGTTTTTTGACAAAGTTACAATCTTGGGGCAGGAGTAGTGTTATTAGACAGAGTGTAAAACACTCTCGGGGCAGGAGTAGTGTCATTAGACAGAATGTAAAACACTCTCGGGACAGGAGTAGTGTTATTAGAGAGAGTGTAAAACACTCTTGGGACAGGTATAGTGTTATTATACAGAGTTACACTCTCGGGGCAGGAGTCGTGTTTTAAACAGAGTGCAAATCACTCTCTGGACAGGAGTCGTCTTATTATACAGAGTGTAAAACATTCTCGGGACAGGAGTATAGTTATTAGACAGAATGTAAAACACTCTCGGGACAGGAGTAGTGTTATTAGAGAGAGTGTAAAACACTCGGGGACAGGTGTAGTGTTATTATACAGAGTTACACTCTCGGGGCAGGAGTCGTGTTTTAAACAGAGTGTAAAACACTCTCGGGATAGGAGTAGTGTTATTAGACAGAGTGTAAAACACTCCAGGGGCAGTAGTAATGTTGTTAGACAGAGTGTACAACACTCTCGGGATAGGAGTCGTGTTATTAGACAGAGCGTAAAACACTCTCGGGGCAGGAGTAGTGTTATTAGACAGAGTGTAAAACACTCTCAGGAAAGGAGTAGTGTTATTAGACAGAGTGTAAAACACTCCAGGGGCAGTAGTAATGTTGTTAGACAGAGTGTACAACACTCTCGGGATAGGAGTCGTGTTATTAGACAGAGTGTAAAACACTCTCGGGGCAGGAGTAGTGTTATTCGGCAGAGTGTAATACACTCTCGGGACAGGAGTAATGTTATTAGCCCGAGTGTAAAACCCTCTCGGGACAGTAGTAGTGTTATTAGAGAGAGTGTAAAACACTCTCGGGACAGGAGTAGTTTTATTAGACAGAGCGTAAAACACTCTCAGGAAAGGAGTAGTGTTATTAGAGAGAGTGTAAAACACTCTCAGGACAGGAGTAGTGTTATTCGACAGAATGTAAAACACTCTCGGGCCAGGAGTACAGTTATTAGACAGAGCGTAAAACACTCTCGAGGCAGGAGTAATGTTATTAGACAGAGTATAACTCTCGGGGCAGGAGTCGTGTTATTAGACAGAGTATAAACACTCTCGGGCAGGAGTAGTGTTATTAGACAGAGTGTAAAACACTCTCGAGGCAGGAGTAGTGTTATTAGACAAAGTGTAAAACACTCCCAGGACAGGAGTAGTGTTATTAGACAGAATGTAAAACACTCTCGGGACAGGAGTAGTGTTTTTTGACAAAGTTACAATCTCGGGACAGGAGTAGTGTTTTTTGACAAAGTTACAATCTCGGGGCAGGAGTAGTGTTATTAGACAGAATGTAAAACACTCTCGGGACAGGAGTAGTGTTATTAGACAGAATGAAAAACACTCTCGGGACAGGAGTATTGTTATTAGACAGAATGTAAAACACTCTCGGGACAGGAGTAGTGTTATGAGAGAGAGTGTAAAACACTCTCGGGACAGGAGTAGTGTTATTAGACAGTGTAAAACACTCGCGGGACAGGAGTAGTGTTATTAGACAGAATGTATAACACTCTCGAGACAGGAGTAATGTTGTTAGACAGAATGTAAAACACTCTTGGGACAGGATTAATGTTATTAAACAGAGTTACACTCTCGACGCAGGTGTAGTGTTTTAAACAGAGTGTAAAACACTCTCGGGATAGGAGTCGTGTTGTTAGTCAGAGTGTAAAACACTCTCGGGGCAGGAGCAGTGTTATTAGACAGAGTGTCATACACTCTCGGGACAGGAGTAGTATTATTAGACAGAGTGTCAAACACTCTCGGGGCAGGAGAAGTGTGATTAGACAGAGTGTAAAACTCTCCCGGGATAGGAGTAGTGTTATTAGACAGAGTTACAATCTCGGGGCAGGAGTCCTGTTATTAAACAGAATATAAAACACTCTCGGGCAGGAGTAGTGTTATTAGAGAGAGTGTAAAACACACTCGGGGCAGGAGTAGTGTTATTAGACAGAGTGTAAAACACTCTCGGGACAGGAGTAGTGTTATTAGAGAGAATGTAAAACACTCTCGGGACAGGAGTAGTCTTATTAGACAGTGTAAAACATTCTCGGGACAGGAGTAGTGTTATTTGACAGAGTGTAAAACACTCTCGGGCCAGGAGTACTGTTATTAGACAGAGTATAACTCTCGGGTCGGGAGTGGTGTTATTAGACAGATTGTAAAACTCTCCCTGGATAGGAGTCGTGTTTTTTGACAAAATTACAATCTCGGGGCAGGAGTAGTGTTATTAGACAGAGTGTAAAACACACTCGGGACAGGAGTAGTATTATTAGACAGAGTGTAAAACACTCTCGGGACAGGAGTTGTGTTATTAGACCGAGTATAACTCTCGGGGCAGCAATAGTGTTATTAGACAGAGAGTAACTCTCGGGGCAGGAGTAGTGTTATTAGACAGAGTGTAAAACACTCTCGGGGCAGGAGTAGTGTTATTAGACAGAGTGTAAAACACTCTCGGGACAGGAGTAGTGTTATTAGACAGCGTGTAAAACACTCGCGGGACAGGAGTAGTGTTATTAGAAAGAATGTAAAACAGTCTCGGGACAGGAGTAGTCTTATTAGACAGTGTAAAACATTCTGGGGACAGGAGTATTGTTATTAGACAGAATGTAAAACCCTCTCGGAACAGGAGTAGTGTTATTAGACAGAATGTAAAACACTCTTGGGACAGGATTAATGTTATTAAACAGAGTTACACTCTCGACGCAGGAGTAGTGTTTTAAACAGAGTGTAAAACACTCTCGGGATAGGAATCGTGTGATTAGACAGAGTGTAAAACACTCTTGGGACAGGAGTAGGGTTATTAGACAGAGTTACAATCTCGGGGCAGGAGTAGTGTTATTAAACAGAGTATAAAACACTCTCGGGCAGGAGTAGTGTTATTCGAGAGAGTGTAAAATACTCTCGGGGCAGGAGTAATGTTATTAGACAGAGTGTAAAACACTCTCGAGACAGGAGTAATGTTATTAGAGAGAGTGTAAAACACTCTCTGGGCAGGAGTGGTGTTATTAGACAGAGTGTAAGACTCTCTCGGGACAGAAGTAATGTCATTAGACAGAGTGTAAAACACTCTCGGGACAGGAGTAGTGTTATTAGACAGAGTGTAAAACACTCTCGGGACAGGAGTAGTGTTATTAGACAGAGTGTAAAACACTCTCGGGACAGGAGTAGTGTTATTAGACTGATTGTAAAACACTCTCGGGACAGGAGTATTGTTATTAGACAGAGTGTAAAACACTCTCGGGACAGGAGTATTGTTATTAGACAGAGTATAAAACACTCTCGGGACAGGAGTAGTTTTATTAGACAGAGTGCAAGTCTCGGGGCAGGAGTAGTGTTATTAGACAGAGTGTAAAACACTCTTGGGGCAGGAGTAGTGCTATTAGACAGAGTTATACTCTCGGGGCAGGAGTAGTGTTATTAGACAGAGTGTAAAACGCTCCCGGGATAGGAGTAGTGTTATTAGACAGAGTTTCAATCTCGGAGCAGGAGTCGTGTTATTAGACAGAGTGTTAAACACTCTCGGGACAGGTGTACTGTTATTAGACTGAGTATAAAACACAGTCTGGTCAGGATCAGTGTTATTGGACAGAGTGTAATACACTCTCGGGGCAGCAGTAGTGCTATTAGACAGAATGTAAAACACTCTCGTGACAGAAGTAGTGTTATTAGACAGAGTGCAAAACAATCTCGGGACAGGAGTAGTGTTATTAGACAGAGCGTAAAACACTCTCGGGACAGGAGTAGTGTTATTAGACAAAGTGTAACTCTCGGGACAGGAATACTGTTTTTAGACAGAGTGTAAAACACTCTTGGGATAGGAGTCGTGTTATTAGACAGAGTGTAAAACACTCTCTGGACAGGAGTAGTGTTATTAGACAGAGTATAACTCTCGGGGCAGGAGTCGTGTTATTAGACAGAGTATAAACACTCTCGGGCAGGAGTAGTGTTATTAGACAGAGTGTAAAACACTCTCGAGGCAGGAGTAGTGTTATTAGACAAAGTGTAAAACACTCCCAGGACAGGAGTAGTGTTATTAGACAGAATGTAAAACACTCTCGGGACAGGAGTAGTGTTTTTTGACAAAGTTACAATCTCGGGGCAGGAGTAGTGTTATTAGACAGAATGAAAAACACTCTCGGGACAGGAGTATTCTTATTAGACAGTGTAAAACATTCTGGGGACAGGAGTATTGTTATTAGACAGAATGTAACAGACTCTCGGGACAGGAGTAATGTTGTTAGACAGAATGTAAAACACTCTCGGGACAGGAGTAGTGTTATGAGAGAGAGTGTAAAACACTCTCGGGACAGGAGTATTCTTATTAGACAGTGTAAAACATTCTGGGGACAGGAGTATTGTTATTAGACAGAATGTAACAGACTCTCGGGACAGGAGTAATGTTGTTAGACAGAATGTAAAACACTCTTGGGACAGGATTAATGTCATTAAACAGAGTTACACTCTCGACGCAGAAGTAGTGTTTTAAACAGAGTGTAAAACACTCTCGGGATAGGAATCGTGTTATTAGTCAGAGTGTAAAACACTCTCGGGGCAGGAATAGTGTGATTAGACAGAGTGTAAAACACTCTTGGGACAGGAGTCGGGTTATTAGACAGAGTTACAATCTCGGGGCAGGAGTAGTGTTATTAAACAGAGTATAAAACACTCTCGGGCAGGAGTAGTGTTATTCGAGAGAGTGTAAAATACTCTCTGGGCAGGAGTAATGTTATTAGACAGAGTGTAAAACACTCTCGAGACAGGAGTAATGTTATTAGAGAGAGTGTAAAACACTCTCGGGGCAGGAGTGGTGTTATTAGACAGAGTGTAAGACTCTCTCGGGACAGGAGTAATGTCATTAGACAGAGTGTAAAACACTCTCGGGACAGGAGTAGTGTTATTAGACAGAGTGTAAAACACTCTCGGGACAGGAGTAGTGTTATTAGACAGAGTGTAAAACACTCTCGGGACAGGAGTAGTGTTATTAGACTGATTGTAAAACACTCTCGGGACAGGAGTATTGTTATTAGACAGAGTGTAAAACACTCTCGGGACAGGAGTATTGTTATTAGACAGAGTATAAAACACTCTCGGGACAGGAGTAGTTTTATTAGACAGAGTGCAAGTCTCGGGGCAGGAGTAGTGTTATTAGACAGAGTGTAAAACACTCTTGGGGCAGGAGTAGTGCTATTAGACAGAGTTATACTCTCGGGGCAGGAGTAGTGTTATTAGACAGAGTGTAAAACGCTCCCGGGATAGGGGTAGTGTTATTAGACAGAGTTTCAATCTCGGAGCAGGAGTCGTGTTATTAGAGAGAGTGTAAAATACTCTCGGGGCAGGAGTAATGTTATTAGACAGAGTGTTAAACACTCTCGGGACAGGTGTACTGTTATTAGACTGAGTATAAAACACAGTCTGGTCAGGATCAGTGTTATTGGACAGAGTGTAATACACTCTCGGGGCAGCAGTAGTGCTATTAGACAGAATGTAAAACACTCTCGTGACAGAAGTAGTGTTATTAGACAGAGTGCAAAACAATCTCGGGACAGGAGTAGTGTTATTAGACAGAGCGTAAAACACTCTCGGGACAGGAGTAGTGTTATTAGACAAAGTGTAACTCTCGGGACAGGAATACTGTTTTTAGACAGAGTGTAAAACACTCTTGGGATAGGAGTCGTGTTATTAGACAGAGTGTAAAACACTCTCAGGGCAGGAGTAATGTTGTTAGCCAGAGTGTAAAACACTCTCGGGACAGGAGTAGTATTATTAGACAGAGTGTGAAACACTCTAGGGACAGGAGTCGTGTTATTAGACAGAGTGTAAAACACTCTCTGGACAGGAGTAGTGTTATTAGACAGAGTGTAAAACACTCTCGGGGCAGGAGTAGTGTTTTAAACAGAGTGTAAAACACTCTCGGGACAGGAGTCGTGTTATTAGACAGAGTGTACCTCTCGGGACAGGAGTAGTGTTATTAGACAGAATGTAAAACACTCACGGGACAGGAGTCGTGTTATTAGACAGAGTTACACTCTCGGGGCAGGAGTAGTGTTTTAAACAGAGTGTAAAACATTCTCGGGATAGGAGTAGTGTTATTAGACAGAGTGTAAAACACTCTCGGGGCAGGAGTAGTGTTTTAAACAGAGTGTTAAACACTCTCGGGACAGGAGTCGTGTTATTTGACAGAGTGTACCTCTCGGGACAGGAGTAGTGTTATTAGACAGAGTGTAAAACACTCTCGGGACAGGAGTAGTGTTATTAGAGAGAGTGTAACTCTCGGGGCTGGAGTTGTGTTGTTAGACAGAGTGTAACTCTCGGGACAGGTGTAGTGTTATTAGGCAGAGTGCAAAACACTTTCGGGTCAGGAATAGTGTTATTTAACAGAGTGTAACTCTCGGGGCTGGAGTCGTGTTGTGAGACAGAGTGTAACTTTCGGGACAGGAGTTGTGATATTAGACAGAATGTAACTCTCGGGACTGGAGTATTGTTATTAGACAGAGTGTGAAACACTCTCGGGACAGGTGTTGTGTTATTAGGCAGAGTGTAACTCTCGGGGCAGGAGTATTGTTATTAGACAGAGTGTAAAACACTCTCGGGGCAGGAGTACTGTTATTAGACAGAGTGTAAAACGCTCTCGGGAGAGGTGTAGTGTTATTAGACAGCGTGTAAAACAATCTCGGGGCAGGAGTAGTGTTATTAGACAGACTGTATAACACTCCCGGGGCAGGTTTAGTGTTATTAATATCATGTATCTTACATTATTATATATAACTGTATCCTAACATGCTATGCATGACTGTAATAAGATACGACCTGTAACCACCAGCATCCCTCACCACCAGGGGTACACTTGCAAGAGACAGGTATATAAGGACAGGTCTCAGGCAAGTGCAGCATTCCAGAGCTGTGAAATAAATGTGCAGATCCAAAGTGACCTTGAATTCACTACATGCCTCGTGTGAATCTGTACTGAGGGGACAGGACTTTACAATTAGACAGAGTGTAAACCACTCCCGGGCCGGTGTGGTGTTATTAAACAGAGTGTAAAACACTCTCGGACAGGGGTAGTGTTATTAGACAGAGTGTAAAACATTCTCTGGACAGGAGTATTGTTATTAGACAGAATGTAAAACACTCTCGGGACAGGAGTAGTGTTATTCGAGAGAGTGTAGAACACACTCGGGACAGGAGTAGTGTTATTAGACAGAGTCTAAAACATTCTCGGGACAGGAGTATTGTTATTAGACAGAATGTAAAACACTCTCGGGACAGGAGTAGTGTTATTAGACAGAGTGTAAAACACTCTCGGGACAGGAGTCGTGTTATTAGACAAAGTGTAACTCTCGGGACAGGAGTATTGTTATTAGACAGAGTGTAAAACACTCTCGGGACAGGAGTAGTATTATTAGACAGAGTGTAAATCTCGGGGCAAGAGTCGTGTTATTAGGCAGAGTGTAAAACACTCTCGGGCATGAGTAGTGTTAATAGAGAGAGTGTAAAACACTCTCAGGGCAGGAGTAGTGTTATTAGACAGAATGTAAAACACTCTCGGGCCAGGAGTACTGTTATTAGACAGAGTGTAGAACACACTCGGGACAGGAGTAGTGTTATTAGAAAGAGTGTAAAACACTCTCAGGACAGGAGTAGTGTTATTAGACAGGGTGTAAAACACTCTCGGGCCAGGAGTACTGTTATTAGACAGAGAGTAAAACACTCTCGGGGCATGAGTAATGTTATTAGACAAAGTGTAACTCTCGGGACAGGAGTATTGTTATTAGACAGAATGTAAAACACTCTCGGGACAGGAGTAGTGTTATTAGAGAGAGTGTAAAACACTCCCGGGACAGGAGTAGTGTTATTAGACAGAATGTAAAACACTCTCGGGACAGGAGTAATGTTATTAGACAGAATGTAAAACACTCTCGGGGCAGGAGTACTGTTATTAGACAGAGTGTAAAACACTCTCTGGGCAGGAGTAGTGTGATTAGACAGAGTGTAAAACACTCTCGGGACAGGAGTAGTGTTATTAGACAGAGTGTAAAACACTCTCGTGGCAGGAGTAGTGTTATTAGACAGAGTGTAAAATAATCTCGGGACAGGTGTAGTGTTATTAGACAGTGCAAAACACTCTCGGGACAGGAGTAGTGTTATTAGACAGAGTGTAAAACACTCTCGGGACAGGAGTCGTGTTATTAGACAAAGTGTAACTCTCGGGACAGGAGTATTGTTATTAGACAGAATGTAAAACACTCTCGGGACAGGAGTAGTGTTATTAGAGAGAATGTAAAACACTCTCGGGACAGGAGTAGTCTTATTAGACAGTGTAAAACATTCTCGGGACAGGAGTAGTGTTATTTGACAGAGTGTAAAACACTCTCGGGCCAGGAGTACTGTTATTAGACAGAGTATAACTCTCGGGTCGGGAGTGGTGTTATTAGACAGATTGTAAAACTCTCCCTGGATAGGAGTCGTGTTTTTTGACAAAATTACAATCTCGGGGCAGGAGTAGTGTTATTAGACAGAGTGTAAAACACACTCGGGACAGGAGTAGTATTATTAGACAGAGTGTAAAACACTCTCGGGACAGGAGTTGTGTTATTAGACCGAGTATAACTCTCGGGGCAGCAATAGTGTTATTAGACAGAGAGTAACTCTCGGGGCAGGAGTAGTGTTATTAGACAGAGTGTAAAACACTCTCGGGGCAGGAGTAGTGTTATTAGACAGAGTGTAAAACACTCTCGGGACAGGAGTAGTGTTATTAGACAGCGTGTAAAACACTCGCGGGACAGGAGTAGTGTTATTAGAAAGAATGTAAAACAGTCTCGGGACAGGAGTAGTCTTATTAGACAGTGTAAAACATTCTGGGGACAGGAGTATTGTTATTAGACAGAATGTAAAACCCTCTCGGAACAGGAGTAGTGTTATTAGACAGAATGTAAAACACTCTTGGGACAGGATTAATGTTATTAAACAGAGTTACACTCTCGACGCAGGAGTAGTGTTTTAAACAGAGTGTAAAACACTCTCGGGATAGGAATCGTGTTATTAGTCAGAGTGTAAAACACTCTCGGGGCAGGAATAGTGTGATTAGACAGAGTGTAAAACACTCTTGGGACAGGAGTAGGGTTATTAGACAGAGTTACAATCTCGGGGCAGGAGTAGTGTTATTAAACAGAGTATAAAACACTCTCGGGCAGGAGTAGTGTTATTCGAGAGAGTGTAAAATACTCTCGGGGCAGGAGTAATGTTATTAGACAGAGTGTAAAACACTCTCGAGACAGGAGTAATGTTATTAGAGAGAGTGTAAAACACTCTCTGGGCAGGAGTGGTGTTATTAGACAGAGTGTAAGACTCTCTCGGGACAGAAGTAATGTCATTAGACAGAGTGTAAAACACTCTCGGGACAGGAGTAGTGTTATTAGACAGAGTGTAAAACACTCTCGGGACAGGAGTAGTGTTATTAGACAGAGTGTAAAACACTCTCGGGACAGGAGTAGTGTTATTAGACTGATTGTAAAACACTCTCGGGACAGGAGTATTGTTATTAGACAGAGTGTAAAACACTCTCGGGACAGGAGTATTGTTATTAGACAGAGTATAAAACACTCTCGGGACAGGAGTAGTTTTATTAGACAGAGTGCAAGTCTCGGGGCAGGAGTAGTGTTATTAGACAGAGTGTAAAACACTCTTGGGGCAGGAGTAGTGCTATTAGACAGAGTTATACTCTCGGGGCAGGAGTAGTGTTATTAGACAGAGTGTAAAACGCTCCCGGGATAGGAGTAGTGTTATTAGACAGAGTTTCAATCTCGGAGCAGGAGTCGTGTTATTAGACAGAGTGTTAAACACTCTCGGGACAGGTGTACTGTTATTAGACTGAGTATAAAACACAGTCTGGTCAGGATCAGTGTTATTGGACAGAGTGTAATACACTCTCGGGGCAGCAGTAGTGCTATTAGACAGAATGTAAAACACTCTCGTGACAGAAGTAGTGTTATTAGACAGAGTGCAAAACAATCTCGGGACAGGAGTAGTGTTATTAGACAGAGCGTAAAACACTCTCGGGACAGGAGTAGTGTTATTAGACAAAGTGTAACTCTCGGGACAGGAATACTGTTTTTAGACAGAGTGTAAAACACTCTTGGGATAGGAGTCGTGTTATTAGACAGAGTGTAAAACACTCTCTGGACAGGAGTAGTGTTATTAGACAGAGTATAACTCTCGGGGCAGGAGTCGTGTTATTAGACAGAGTATAAACACTCTCGGGCAGGAGTAGTGTTATTAGACAGAGTGTAAAACACTCTCGAGGCAGGAGTAGTGTTATTAGACAAAGTGTAAAACACTCCCAGGACAGGAGTAGTGTTATTAGACAGAATGTAAAACACTCTCGGGACAGGAGTAGTGTTTTTTGACAAAGTTACAATCTCGGGGCAGGAGTAGTGTTATTAGACAGAATGAAAAACACTCTCGGGACAGGAGTATTCTTATTAGACAGTGTAAAACATTCTGGGGACAGGAGTATTGTTATTAGACAGAATGTAACAGACTCTCGGGACAGGAGTAATGTTGTTAGACAGAATGTAAAACACTCTCGGGACAGGAGTAGTGTTATGAGAGAGAGTGTAAAACACTCTCGGGACAGGAGTATTCTTATTAGACAGTGTAAAACATTCTGGGGACAGGAGTATTGTTATTAGACAGAATGTAACAGACTCTCGGGACAGGAGTAATGTTGTTAGACAGAATGTAAAACACTCTTGGGACAGGATTAATGTCATTAAACAGAGTTACACTCTCGACGCAGGAGTAGTGTTTTAAACAGAGTGTAAAACACTCTCGGGATAGGAATCGTGTTATTAGTCAGAGTGTAAAACACTCTCGGGGCAGGAATAGTGTGATTAGACAGAGTGTAAAACACTCTTGGGACAGGAGTCGGGTTATTAGACAGAGTTACAATCTCGGGGCAGGAGTAGTGTTATTAAACAGAGTATAAAACACTCTCGGGCAGGAGTAGTGTTATTCGAGAGAGTGTAAAATACTCTCTGGGCAGGAGTAATGTTATTAGACAGAGTGTAAAACACTCTCGAGACAGGAGTAATGTTATTAGAGAGAGTGTAAAACACTCTCGGGGCAGGAGTGGTGTTATTAGACAGAGTGTAAGACTCTCTCGGGACAGGAGTAATGTCATTAGACAGAGTGTAAAACACTCTCGGGACAGGAGTAGTGTTATTAGACAGAGTGTAAAACACTCTCGGGACAGGAGTAGTGTTATTAGACAGAGTGTAAAACACTCTCGGGACAGGAGTAGTGTTATTAGACTGATTGTAAAACACTCTCGGGACAGGAGTATTGTTATTAGACAGAGTGTAAAACACTCTCGGGACAGGAGTATTGTTATTAGACAGAGTATAAAACACTCTCGGGACAGGAGTAGTTTTATTAGACAGAGTGCAAGTCTCGGGGCAGGAGTAGTGTTATTAGACAGAGTGTAAAACACTCTTGGGGCAGGAGTAGTGCTATTAGACAGAGTTATACTCTCGGGGCAGGAGTAGTGTTATTAGACAGAGTGTAAAACGCTCCCGGGATAGGGGTAGTGTTATTAGACAGAGTTTCAATCTCGGAGCAGGAGTCGTGTTATTAGAGAGAGTGTAAAATACTCTCGGGGCAGGAGTAATGTTATTAGACAGAGTGTTAAACACTCTCGGGACAGGTGTACTGTTATTAGACTGAGTATAAAACACAGTCTGGTCAGGATCAGTGTTATTGGACAGAGTGTAATACACTCTCGGGGCAGCAGTAGTGCTATTAGACAGAATGTAAAACACTCTCGTGACAGAAGTAGTGTTATTAGACAGAGTGCAAAACAATCTCGGGACAGGAGTAGTGTTATTAGACAGAGCGTAAAACACTCTCGGGACAGGAGTAGTGTTATTAGACAAAGTGTAACTCTCGGGACAGGAATACTGTTTTTAGACAGAGTGTAAAACACTCTTGGGATAGGAGTCGTGTTATTAGACAGAGTGTAAAACACTCTCAGGGCAGGAGTAATGTTGTTAGCCAGAGTGTAAAACACTCTCGGGACAGGAGTAGTATTATTAGACAGAGTGTGAAACACTCTAGGGACAGGAGTCGTGTTATTAGACAGAGTGTAAAACACTCTCTGGACAGGAGTAGTGTTATTAGACAGAGTGTAAAACACTCTCGGGGCAGGAGTAGTGTTTTAAACAGAGTGTAAAACACTCTCGGGACAGGAGTCGTGTTATTAGACAGAGTGTACCTCTCGGGACAGGAGTAGTGTTATTAGACAGAATGTAAAACACTCACGGGACAGGAGTCGTGTTATTAGACAGAGTTACACTCTCGGGGCAGGAGTAGTGTTTTAAACAGAGTGTAAAACATTCTCGGGATAGGAGTAGTGTTATTAGACAGAGTGTAAAACACTCTCGGGGCAGGAGTAGTGTTTTAAACAGAGTGTTAAACACTCTCGGGACAGGAGTCGTGTTATTTGACAGAGTGTACCTCTCGGGACAGGAGTAGTGTTATTAGACAGAGTGTAAAACACTCTCGGGACAGGAGTAGTGTTATTAGAGAGAGTGTAACTCTCGGGGCTGGAGTTGTGTTGTTAGACAGAGTGTAACTCTCGGGACAGGTGTAGTGTTATTAGGCAGAGTGCAAAACACTTTCGGGTCAGGAATAGTGTTATTTAACAGAGTGTAACTCTCGGGGCTGGAGTCGTGTTGTGAGACAGAGTGTAACTTTCGGGACAGGAGTTGTGATATTAGACAGAATGTAACTCTCGGGACTGGAGTATTGTTATTAGACAGAGTGTGAAACACTCTCGGGACAGGTGTTGTGTTATTAGGCAGAGTGTAACTCTCGGGGCAGGAGTATTGTTATTAGACAGAGTGTAAAACACTCTCGGGGCAGGAGTACTGTTATTAGACAGAGTGTAAAACGCTCTCGGGAGAGGTGTAGTGTTATTAGACAGCGTGTAAAACAATCTCGGGGCAGGAGTAGTGTTATTAGACAGACTGTATAACACTCCCGGGGCAGGTTTAGTGTTATTAATATCATGTATCTTACATTATTATATATAACTGTATCCTAACATGCTATGCATGACTGTAATAAGATACGACCTGTAACCACCAGCATCCCTCACCACCAGGGGTACACTTGCAAGAGACAGGTATATAAGGACAGGTCTCAGGCAAGTGCAGCATTCCAGAGCTGTGAAATAAATGTGCAGATCCAAAGTGACCTTGAATTCACTACATGCCTCGTGTGAATCTGTACTGAGGGGACAGGACTTTACAATTAGACAGAGTGTAAACCACTCCCGGGCCGGTGTGGTGTTATTAAACAGAGTGTAAAACACTCTCGGACAGGGGTAGTGTTATTAGACAGAGTGTAAAACATTCTCTGGACAGGAGTATTGTTATTAGACAGAATGTAAAACACTCTCGGGACAGGAGTAGTGTTATTCGAGAGAGTGTAGAACACACTCGGGACAGGAGTAGTGTTATTAGACAGAGTCTAAAACATTCTCGGGACAGGAGTATTGTTATTAGACAGAATGTAAAACACTCTCGGGACAGGAGTAGTGTTATTAGACAGAGTGTAAAACACTCTCGGGACAGGAGTCGTGTTATTAGACAAAGTGTAACTCTCGGGACAGGAGTATTGTTATTAGACAGAGTGTAAAACACTCTCGGGACAGGAGTAGTATTATTAGACAGAGTGTAAATCTCGGGGCAAGAGTCGTGTTATTAGGCAGAGTGTAAAACACTCTCGGGCATGAGTAGTGTTAATAGAGAGAGTGTAAAACACTCTCAGGGCAGGAGTAGTGTTATTAGACAGAATGTAAAACACTCTCGGGCCAGGAGTACTGTTATTAGACAGAGTGTAGAACACACTCGGGACAGGAGTAGTGTTATTAGAAAGAGTGTAAAACACTCTCAGGACAGGAGTAGTGTTATTAGACAGGGTGTAAAACACTCTCGGGCCAGGAGTACTGTTATTAGACAGAGAGTAAAACACTCTCGGGGCATGAGTAATGTTATTAGACAAAGTGTAACTCTCGGGACAGGAGTATTGTTATTAGACAGAATGTAAAACACTCTCGGGACAGGAGTAGTGTTATTAGAGAGAGTGTAAAACACTCCCGGGACAGGAGTAGTGTTATTAGACAGAATGTAAAACACTCTCGGGACAGGAGTAATGTTATTAGACAGAATGTAAAACACTCTCGGGGCAGGAGTACTGTTATTAGACAGAGTGTAAAACACTCTCTGGGCAGGAGTAGTGTGATTAGACAGAGTGTAAAACACTCTCGGGACAGGAGTAGTGTTATTAGACAGAGTGTAAAACACTCTCGTGGCAGGAGTAGTGTTATTAGACAGAGTGTAAAATAATCTCGGGACAGGTGTAGTGTTATTAGACAGTGCAAAACACTCTCGGGACAGGAGTAGTGTTATTAGACAGAGTGTAAAACACTCTCGGGACAGGAGTCGTGTTATTAGACAAAGTGTAACTCTCGGGACAGGAGTATTGTTATTAGACAGAATGTAAAACACTCTCGGGACAAGAGTAGTGTTATTAGAGAGAGTGTAAAACACTCCCGGGACAGGAGTAATGTTATTAGACAGAGTGTAAAACACTCTCTGGGCAGGAGTAGTGTTATTAGACAGAGTGTAAAACACTCTCGGGACAGGAGTAATGCTATTTGACAGAGTGTGAGACACTCTCGGGACAGGAGTAGTGCTATTAGACAGAGTGTAAAACACTCTCTGGGCAGGATCAGTGTTATTGGACAGAGTGTAAAACACTCTCTGGGCAGGATCAGTGTTATTGGACAGAGTGTAAAACATTCTCGGGACAGGCGTATTGTTATTAGACAGAGTATAAAACACTCTCGGGACAGGAGTAGTTTTATTAGACAGAGTGTAAGTCTCGGGGCAGGAGTAGTGTTATTAGACAGAGTGTAACTCTCGGGACAGGAATAGTGTTATTCGACAGTGTGTAAAAGACTCTCGGGGCAGGAGTAGTGTTATTAGAGAGAGTGTAAAATAATCTCGAACAGGTGTAGTGTTATTAGACAGAGTGCAAAACCCTCCCGGGACAGGAGTAGTGTTATTAGCCAGAGTGTAAAACACTCTCGGGACAGGAGTAGTATTATTAGACAGAGTGTAACTCTCGGAGCAGGAGTAGTGTTATTAGAGAGAGTGTAAAACACTCTCAGGGCAGGAGGTGTTATTAGACAGAGTGTCATACACTCTCGGGACAGGAGTAGTGTTATTAGACAGAGTTACAATCTCGGGGCAGGAGTCCTGTTATTAAACAGAGTATAAAACACTCTCGGGCAGGAGTAGTGTTAGTAGAGAGAGTGGAAGTATCGGGGCAGATGTAGTGTTATTAGACAGAGTGTAACTCTTGGGACAGGAATAGTGTTATTGGACAGTGTGTAAAACACTCTCGGGGCAGGAGTAGTGTTAGTAGACAGAGTGTAAAACACTCTCGGGACAGGAGTAGTGCTATTGGACAGAATGTAAAACACACTCAGGACAGGAGTAGTGATATTAGACAGAGTGTAAAACAATCTCGGGACAGGAGTCGTGTTATTAGACAGAGCGTAAAACACTCTCGGGACAGGAGTAGTGTTATTAGAAAAAGTGAAACTCTCGGGTGAGGAGTAGTGCTTTTAGACAGAGTTATACTCTCAGGGCAGGAGTAGTGTTATTAGACAGAGTTACAATCTCGGGGCAGGAGTAGTCTTATTAGACAGAGTGTAAAACACTCTCGGGGCAGGAGTAATGTTATTAGACAGAGTGTAAAACACACTCGTGGCAGGAGTCGTGTTATTGGACAGAGTGTAAAATAATCTCGGGTCAGGTGCAGTATTATTAGACAGAGTGTAAAACACTCTCGGGGCAGGAGTAGTGTTATTAGACAGAGTGTAAAACACTCTCGGGACAGGAGTAGTGTTATTAGACAGAATGTAAAACACTCTCGGGACAGGAGTAGTCTTATTAGACAGTGTAAAACATTCTCGGGACAGGAGTAGTGTTATTAGACAGAGCGTAAAACACTCTAGGGACAGGAGTAATGTTATGAGACAGAATTTAAAACACTCTCGGGACAGGAGTCGTGTTATTGGACAGAGTGTAACTCTCGGGTCAGGAGTGGTGTTATTAGACAGAGTGTAAAACTCTCCCGGGATAGGAGTCGTGTTTTTTGACAAAGTTACAATCTTGGGGCAGGAGTAGTGTTATTAGACAGAGTGTAAAACACTCTCGGGGCAGGAGTAGTGTCATTAGACAGAATGTAAAACACTCTCGGGACAGGAGTAGTGTTATTAGAGAGAGTGTAAAACACTCTTGGGACAGGTATAGTGTTATTATACAGAGTTACACTCTCGGGGCAGGAGTCGTGTTTTAAACAGAGTGCAAATCACTCTCTGGACAGGAGTCGTCTTATTATACAGAGTGTAAAACATTCTAGGGACAGGAGTATAGTTATTAGACAGAATGTAAAACACTCTCGGGACAGGAGTAGTGTTATTAGAGAGAGTGTAAAACACTCGGGGACAGGTGTAGTGTTATTATACAGAGTTACACTCTCGGGGCAGGAGTCGTGTTTTAAACAGAGTGTAAAACACTCTCGGGATAGGAGTAGTGTTATTAGACAGAGTGTAAAACACTCCAGGGGCAGTAGTAATGTTGTTAGACAGAGTGTACAACACTCTCGGGATAGGAGTCGTGTTATTAGACAGAGCGTAAAACACTCTCGGGGCAGGAGTAGTGTTATTAGACAGAGTGTAAAACACTCTCAGGAAAGGAGTAGTGTTATTAGACAGAGTGTAAAACACTCCAGGGGCAGTAGTAATGTTGTTAGACAGAGTGTACAACACTCTCGGGATAGGAGTCGTGTTATTAGACAGAGTGTAAAACACTCTCGGGGCAGGAGTAGTGTTATTCGGCAGAGTGTAATACACTCTCGGGACAGGAGTAATGTTATTAGCCCGAGTGTAAAACCCTCTCGGGACAGTAGTAGTGTTATTAGAGAGAGTGTAAAACACTCTCGGGACAGGAGTAGTGTTATTAGACTGAGTGTAAAACACTCCGGGGACAGGAGTAGTTTTATTAGACAGAGCGTAAAACACTCTCAGGAAAGGAGTAGTGTTATTAGAGAGAGTGTAAAACACTCTCAGGACAGGAGTAGTGTTATTCGACAGAATGTAAAACACTCTCGGGCCAGGAGTACAGTTATTAGACAGAGCGTAAAACACTCTCGAGGCAGGAGTAATGTTATTAGACAGAGTATAACTCTCGGGGCAGGAGTCGTGTTATTAGACAGAGTATAAACACTCTCGGGCAGGAGTAGTGTTATTAGACAGAGTGTAAAACACTCTCGAGGCAGGAGTAGTGTTATTAGACAAAGTGTAAAACACTCCCAGGACAGGAGTAGTGTTATTAGACAGAATGTAAAACACTCTCGGGACAGGAGTAATGTTTTTTGACAAAGTTACAATCTCGGGGCAGGAGTAGTGTTATTAGACAGAATGTAAAACACTCTCGGGACAGGAGTAGTGTTATTAGACAGAATGAAAAACACTCTCGGGACAGGAGTATTGTTATTAGACAGAATGTAAAACACTCTCGGGACAGGAGTAGTGTTATGAGAGAGAGTGTAAAACACTCTCGGGACAGGAGTAGTGTTATTAGACAGTGTAAAACACTCGCGGGACAGGAGTAGTGTTATTAGACAGAATGTATAACACTCTCGGGACAGGAGTAATGTTGTTAGACAGAATGTAAAACACTCTTGGGACAGGATTAATGTTATTAAACAGAGTTACACTCTCGACGCAGGTGTAGTGTTTTAAACAGAGTGTAAAACACTCTCGGGATAGGAGTCGTGTTGTTAGTCAGAGTGTAAAACACTCTCGGGGCAGGAGCAGTGTTATTAGACAGAGTGTCATACACTCTCGGGACAGGAGTAGTATTATTAGACAGAGTGTCAAACACTCTCGGGGCAGGAGAAGTGTGATTAGACAGAGTGTAAAACTCTCCCGGGATAGGAGTAGTGTTATTAGACAGAGTTACAATCTCGGGGCAGGAGTCCTGTTATTAAACAGAATATAAAACACTCTCGGGCAGGAGTAGTGTTATTAGAGAGAGTGTAAAACACTCTCGGGGCAGGAGTCGTGTTTTAAACAGAGTGCAAATCACTCTCTGGACAGGAGTCGTCTTATTATACAGAGTGTAAAACATTCTCGGGACAGGAGTATAGTTATTAGACAGAATGTAAAACACTCTCGGGACAGGAGTAGTGTTATTAGAGAGAGTGTAAAACACTCGGGGACAGGTGTAGTGTTATTATACAGAGTTACACTCTCGGGGCAGGAGTCGTGTTTTAAACAGAGTGTAAAACACTCTCGGGATAGGAGTAGTGTTATTAGACAGAGTGTAAAACACTCCAGGGGCAGTAGTAATGTTGTTAGACAGAGTGTACAACACTCTCGGGATAGGAGTCGTGTTATTAGACAGAGCGTAAAACACTCTCGGGGCAGGAGTAGTGTTATTAGACAGAGTGTAAAACACTCTCAGGAAAGGAGTAGTGTTATTAGACAGAGTGTAAAACACTCCAGGGGCAGTAGTAATGTTGTTAGACAGAGTGTACAACACTCTCGGGATAGGAGTCGTGTTATTAGACAGAGTGTAAAACACTCTCGGGGCAGGAGTAGTGTTATTCGGCAGAGTGTAATACACTCTCGGGACAGGAGTAATGTTATTAGCCCGAGTGTAAAACCCTCTCGGGACAGTAGTAGTGTTATTAGAGAGAGTGTAAAACACTCTCGGGACAGGAGTAGTGTTATTAGACTGAGTGTAAAACACTCCGGGGACAGGAGTAGTTTTATTAGACAGAGCGTAAAACACTCTCAGGAAAGGAGTAGTGTTATTAGAGAGAGTGTAAAACACTCTCAGGACAGGAGTAGTGTTATTCGACAGAATGTAAAACACTCTCGGGCCAGGAGTACAGTTATTAGACAGAGCGTAAAACACACTCGAGGCAGGAGTAATGTTATTAGACAGAGTATAACTCTCGGGGCAGGAGTCGTGTTATTAGACAGAGTATAAACACTCTCGGGCAGGAGTAGTGTTATTAGACAGAGTGTAAAACACTCTCGAGGCAGGAGTAGTGTTATTAGACAAAGTGTAAAACACTCCCAGGACAGGAGTAGTGTTATTAGACAGAATGTAAAACACTCTCGGGACAGGAGTAGTGTTTTTTGACAAAGTTACAATCTCGGGGCAGGAGTAGTGTTATTAGACAGAATGTAAAACACTCTCGGGACAGGAGTAGTGTTATTAGACAGAATGAAAAACACTCTCGGGACAGGAGTATTGTTATTAGACAGAATGTAAAACACTCTCGGGACAGGAGTAGTGTTATGAGAGAGAGTGTAAAACACTCTCGGGACAGGAGTAGTGTTATTAGACAGTGTAAAACACTCGCGGGACAGGAGTAGTGTTATTAGACAGAATGTATAACACTCTCGGGACAGGAGTAATGTTGTTAGACAGAATGTAAAACACTCTTGGGACAGGATTAATGTTATTAAACAGAGTTACACTCTCGACGCAGGTGTAGTGTTTTAAACAGAGTGTAAAACACTCTCGGGATAGGAGTCGTGTTGTTAGTCAGAGTGTAAAACACTCTCGGGGCAGGAGCAGTGTTATTAGACAGAGTGTCATACACTCTCGGGACAGGAGTAGTATTATTAGACAGAGTGTCAAACACTCTCGGGGCAGGAGAAGTGTGATTAGACAGAGTGTAAAACTCTCCCGGGATAGGAGTAGTGTTATTAGACAGAGTTACAATCTCGGGGCAGGAGTCCTGTTATTAAACAGAATATAAAACACTCTCGGGCAGGAGTAGTGTTATTAGAGAGAGTGTAAAACACACTCGGGGCAGGAGTAGTGTTATTAGACAGAGTGTAAAACACTCTCGGGACAGGAGTAGTGTTATTAGAGAGAATGTAAAACACTCTCGGGACAGGAGTAGTCTTATTAGACAGTGTAAAACATTCTCGGGACAGGAGTAGTGTTATTTGACAGAGTGTAAAACACTCTCGGGCCAGGAGTACTGTTATTAGACAGAGTATAACTCTCGGGTCGGGAGTGGTGTTATTAGACAGATTGTAAAACTCTCCCTGGATAGGAGTCGTGTTTTTTGACAAAATTACAATCTCGGGGCAGGAGTAGTGTTATTAGACAGAGTGTAAAACACACTCGGGACAGGAGTAGTATTATTAGACAGAGTGTAAAACACTCTCGGGACAGGAGTTGTGTTATTAGACCGAGTATAACTCTCGGGGCAGCAATAGTGTTATTAGACAGAGAGTAACTCTCGGGGCAGGAGTAGTGTTATTAGACAGAGTGTAAAACACTCTCGGGGCAGGAGTAGTGTTATTAGACAGAGTGTAAAACACTCTCGGGACAGGAGTAGTGTTATTAGACAGCGTGTAAAACACTCGCGGGACAGGAGTAGTGTTATTAGAAAGAATGTAAAACAGTCTCGGGACAGGAGTAGTCTTATTAGACAGTGTAAAACATTCTGGGGACAGGAGTATTGTTATTAGACAGAATGTAAAACCCTCTCGGAACAGGAGTAGTGTTATTAGACAGAATGTAAAACACTCTTGGGACAGGATTAATGTTATTAAACAGAGTTACACTCTCGACGCAGGAGTAGTGTTTTAAACAGAGTGTAAAACACTCTCGGGATAGGAATCGTGTTATTAGTCAGAGTGTAAAACACTCTCGGGGCAGGAATAGTGTGATTAGACAGAGTGTAAAACACTCTTGGGACAGGAGTAGGGTTATTAGACAGAGTTACAATCTCGGGGCAGGAGTAGTGTTATTAAACAGAGTATAAAACACTCTCGGGCAGGAGTAGTGTTATTCGAGAGAGTGTAAAATACTCTCGGGGCAGGAGTAATGTTATTAGACAGAGTGTAAAACACTCTCGAGACAGGAGTAATGTTATTAGAGAGAGTGTAAAACACTCTCTGGGCAGGAGTGGTGTTATTAGACAGAGTGTAAGACTCTCTCGGGACAGAAGTAATGTCATTAGACAGAGTGTAAAACACTCTCGGGACAGGAGTAGTGTTATTAGACAGAGTGTAAAACACTCTCGGGACAGGAGTAGTGTTATTAGACAGAGTGTAAAACACTCTCGGGACAGGAGTAGTGTTATTAGACTGATTGTAAAACACTCTCGGGACAGGAGTATTGTTATTAGACAGAGTATAAAACACTCTCGGGACAGGAGTATTGTTATTAGACAGAGTATAAAACACTCTCGGGCAGGAGTAGTGTTATTCGAGAGAGTGTAAAATACTCTCGGGGCAGGAGTAATGTTATTAGACAGAGTGTAAAACACTCTCGAGACAGGAGTAATGTTATTAGAGAGAGTGTAAAACACTCTCTGGGCAGGAGTGGTGTTATTAGACAGAGTGTAAGACTCTCTCGGGACAGAAGTAATGTCATTAGACAGAGTATAAAACACTCTCGGGACAGGAGTAGTTTTATTAGACAGAGTGCAAGTCTCGGGGCAGGAGTAGTGTTATTAGACAGAGTGTAAAACACTCTTGGGGCAGGAGTAGTGCTATTAGACAGAGTTATACTCTCGGGGCAGGAGTAGTGTTATTAGACAGAGTGTAAAACGCTCCCGGGATAGGAGTAGTGTTATTAGACAGAGTTTCAATCTCGGAGCAGGAGTCGTGTTATTAGACAGAGTGTTAAACACTCTCGGGACAGGTGTACTGTTATTAGACTGAGTATAAAACACAGTCTGGTCAGGATCAGTGTTATTGGACAGAGTGTAATACACTCTCGGGGCAGCAGTAGTGCTATTAGACAGAATGTAAAACACTCTCGTGACAGAAGTAGTGTTATTAGACAGAGTGCAAAACAATCTCGGGACAGGAGTAGTGTTATTAGACAGAGCGTAAAACACTCTCGGGACAGGAGTAGTGTTATTAGACAAAGTGTAACTCTCGGGACAGGAATACTGTTTTTAGACAGAGTGTAAAACACTCTTGGGATAGGAGTCGTGTTATTAGACAGAGTGTAAAACACTCTCTGGACAGGAGTAGTGTTATTAGACAGAGTATAACTCTCGGGGCAGGAGTCGTGTTATTAGACAGAGTATAAACACTCTCGGGCAAGGGTAGTGTTATTAGACAGAGTGTAAAACACTCTCGAGGCAGGAGTAGTGTTATTAGACAAAGTGTAAAACACTCCCAGGACAGGAGTAGTGTTATTAGACAGAATGTAAAACACTCTCGGGACAGGAGTAGTGTTTTTTGACAAAGTTACAATCTCGGGGCAGGAGTAGTGTTATTAGACAGAATGAAAAACACTCTCGGGACAGGAGTATTCTTATTAGACAGTGTAAAACATTCTGGGGACAGGAGTATTGTTATTAGACAGAATGTAACAGACTCTCGGGACAGGAGTAATGTTGTTAGACAGAATGTAAAACACTCTCGGGACAGGAGTAGTGTTATGAGAGAGAGTGTAAAACACTCTCGGGACAGGAGTATTCTTATTAGACAGTGTAAAACATTCTGGGGACAGGAGTATTGTTATTAGACAGAATGTAACAGACTCTCGGGACAGGAGTAATGTTGTTAGACAGAATGTAAAACACTCTTGGGACAGGATTAATGTCATTAAACAGAGTTACACTCTCGACGCAGGAGTAGTGTTTTAAACAGAGTGTAAAACACTCTCGGGATAGGAATCGTGTTATTAGTCAGAGTGTAAAACACTCTCGGGGCAGGAATAGTGTGATTAGACAGAGTGTAAAACACTCTTGGGACAGGAGTCGGGTTATTAGACAGAGTTACAATCTCGGGGCAGGAGTAGTGTTATTAAACAGAGTATAAAACACTCTCGGGCAGGAGTAGTGTTATTCGAGAGAGTGTAAAATACTCTCTGGGCAGGAGTAATGTTATTAGACAGAGTGTAAAACACTCTCGAGACAGGAGTAATGTTATTAGAGAGAGTGTAAAACACTCTCGGGGCAGGAGTGGTGTTATTAGACAGAGTGTAAGACTCTCTCGGGACAGGAGTAATGTCATTAGACAGAGTGTAAAACACTCTCGGGACAGGAGTAGTGTTATTAGACAGAGTGTAAAACACTCTCGGGACAGGAGTAGTGTTATTAGACAGAGTGTAAAACACTCTCGGGACAGGAGTAGTGTTATTAGACTGATTGTAAAACACTCTCGGGACAGGAGTATTGTTATTAGACAGAGTGTAAAACACTCTCGGGACAGGAGTATTGTTATTAGACAGAGTATAAAACACTCTCGGGACAGGAGTAGTTTTATTAGACAGAGTGCAAGTCTCGGGGCAGGAGTAGTGTTATTAGACAGAGTGTAAAACACTCTTGGGGCAGGAGTAGTGCTATTAGACAGAGTTATACTCTCGGGGCAGGAGTAGTGTTATTAGACAGAGTGTAAAACGCTCCCGGGATAGGGGTAGTGTTATTAGACAGAGTTTCAATCTCGGAGCAGGAGTCGTGTTATTAGAGAGAGTGTAAAATACTCTCGGGGCAGGAGTAATGTTATTAGACAGAGTGTTAAACACTCTCGGGACAGGTGTACTGTTATTAGACTGAGTATAAAACACAGTCTGGTCAGGATCAGTGTTATTGGACAGAGTGTAATACACTCTCGGGGCAGCAGTAGTGCTATTAGACAGAATGTAAAACACTCTCGTGACAGAAGTAGTGTTATTAGACAGAGTGCAAAACAATCTCGGGACAGGAGTAGTGTTATTAGACAGAGCGTAAAACACTCTCGGGACAGGAGTAGTGTTATTAGACAAAGTGTAACTCTCGGGACAGGAATACTGTTTTTAGACAGAGTGTAAAACACTCTTGGGATAGGAGTCGTGTTATTAGACAGAGTGTAAAACACTCTCAGGGCAGGAGTAATGTTGTTAGCCAGAGTGTAAAACACTCTCGGGACAGGAGTAGTATTATTAGACAGAGTGTGAAACACTCTAGGGACAGGAGTCGTGTTATTAGACAGAGTGTAAAACACTCTCTGGACAGGAGTAGTGTTATTAGACAGAGTGTAAAACACTCTCGGGGCAGCAGTAGTGCTATTAGACAGAATGTAAAACACTCTCGTGACAGAAGTAGTGTTATTAGACAGAGTGCAAAACAATCTCGGGACAGGAGT
This sequence comes from Pristiophorus japonicus, assembly GCF_044704955.1. NCBI lineage: Eukaryota > Metazoa > Chordata > Chondrichthyes > Pristiophoridae > Pristiophorus > Pristiophorus japonicus. Next base: position 186,429,935 of record NC_091991.1, on the reverse strand, counting down.
AGTGTTATTAGACAGAGCGTAAAACACTCTCGGGACAGGAGTAGTGTTATTAGACAAAGTGTAACTCTCGGGACAGGAATACTGTTTTTAGACAGAGTGTAAAACACTCTTGGGATAGGAGTCGTGTTATTAGACAGAGTGTAAAACACTCTCAGGGCAGGAGTAATGTTGTTAGCCAGAGTGTAAAACACTCTCGGGACAGGAGTAGTATTATTAGACAGAGTGTGAAACACTCTAGGGACAGGAGTCGTGTTATTAGACAGAGTGTAAAACACTCTCTGGACAGGAGTAGTGTTATTAGACAGAGTGTAAAACACTCTCGGGGCAGGAGTAGTGTTTTAAACAGAGTGTAAAACACTCTCGGGACAGGAGTCGTGTTATTAGACAGAGTGTACCTCTCGGGACAGGAGTAGTGTTATTAGACAGAATGTAAAACACTCACGGGACAGGAGTCGTGTTATTAGACAGAGTTACACTCTCGGGGCAGGAGTAGTGTTTTAAACAGAGTGTAAAACATTCTCGGGATAGGAGTAGTGTTATTAGACAGAGTGTAAAACACTCTCGGGGCAGGAGTAGTGTTTTAAACAGAGTGTTAAACACTCTCGGGACAGGAGTCATGTTATTTGACAGAGTGTACCTCTCGGGACAGGAGTAGTGTTATTAGACAGAGTGTAAAACACTCTCGGGACAGGAGTAGTGTTATTAGAGAGAGTGTAACTCTCGGGGCTGGAGTTGTGTTGTTAGACAGAGTGTAACTCTCGGGACAGGTGTAGTGTTATTAGGCAGAGTGCAAAACACTTTCGGGTCAGGAATAGTGTTATTTAACAGAGTGTAACTCTCGGGGCTGGAGTCGTGTTGTGAGACAGAGTGTAACTTTCGGGACAGGAGTTGTGATATTAGACAGAATGTAACTCTCGGGACTGGAGTAGTGTTGTTAGACAGAGTGTAAAACACTCTCGGGGCAGGAGTACTGTTATTAGACAGAGTGTGAAACACTCTCGGGACAGGTGTTGTGTTATTAGGCAGAGTGTAACTCTCGGGGCAGGAGTATTGTTATTAGACAGAGTGTAAAACACTCTCGGGGCAGGAGTACTGTTATTAGACAGAGTGTAAAACGCTCTCGGGAGAGGTGTAGTGTTATTAGACAGCGTGTAAAACAATCTCGGGGCAGGAGTAGTGTTATTAGACAGACTGTATAACACTCCCGGGGCAGGTTTAGTGTTATTAATATCATGTATCTTACATTATTATATATAACTGTATCCTAACATGCTATGCATGACTGTAATAAGATACGACCTGTAACCACCAGCATCCCTCACCACCAGGGGTACACTTGCAAGAGACAGGTATAAAAGGACAGGTCTCAGGCAAGTGCAGCATTCCAGAGCTGTGAAATAAATGTGCAGATCCAAAGTGACCTTGAATTCACTACATGCCTCGTGTGAATCTGTACTGAGGGGACAGGACTTTACAATTAGACAGAGTGTAAACCACTCCCGGGCCGGTGTGGTGTTATTAAACAGAGTGTAAAACACTCTCGGACAGGGGTAGTGTTATTAGACAGAGTGTAAAACATTCTCTGGACAGGAGTATTGTTATTAGACAGAATGTAAAACACTCTCGGGACAGGAGTAGTGTTATTCGAGAGAGTGTAGAACACACTCGGGACAGGAGTAGTGTTATTAGACAGAGTCTAAAACATTCTCGGGACAGGAGTATTGTTATTAGACAGAATGTAAAACACTCTCGGGACAGGAGTAGTGTTATTAGACAGAGTGTAAAACACTCTCGGGACAGGAGTCGTGTTATTAGACAAAGTGTAACTCTCGGGACAGGAGTATTGTTATTAGACAGAATGTAAAACACTCTCGGGACAGGAGTAATGTTATTAGAGAGAGTGTAAAACACTCCCGGGACAGGGGTAGTGTTATTAGCCAGAGTGTAAAACACTCTCGGGACAGGAGTAGTATTATTAGACAGAGTGTAACTCTCGGGGCAAGAGTCGTGTTATTAGGCAGAGTGTAAAACACTCTCGGGCATGAGTAGTGTTAATAGAGAGAGTGTAAAACACTCTCAGGGCAGGAGTAGTGTTATTAGACAGAATGTAAAACACTCTCGGGCCAGGAGTACTGTTATTAGACAGAGTGTTATTAGAAAGAGTGTAAAACACTCTCAGGACAGGAGTAGTGTTATTAGACAGGGTGTAAAACACTCTCTGGGCAGGAGTACTGTTATTAGACAGAGTGTAACTCTCGGGGCAGGAGTCGGGTTATTAGACAGAGTGTAAAACACTCTCGGGCCAGGAGTACTGTTATTAGACAGAGAGTAAAACACTCTCGGGGCATGAGTAATGTTATTAGACAAAGTGTAACTCTCGGGACAGGAGTATTGTTATTAGACAGAATGTAAAACACTCTCGGGACAGGAGTAGTGTTATTAGAGAGAGTGTAAAACACTCCCGGGACAGGAGTAGTGTTATTATACAGAATGTAAAACACTCTCGGGACAGGAGTAATGTTATTAGACAGAATGTAAAACACTCTCGGGGCAGGAGTACTGTTATTAGACAGAGTGTAAAACACTCTCGGGGCAGGAGTAGTGTGATTAGACAGAGTGTAAAACACTCTCGGGACAGGAGTAGTGTTATTAGACAGAGTGTAAAACACTCTCGTGGCAGGAGTAGTGTTATTAGACAGAGTGTAAAATAATCTCGGGACAGGTGTAGTGTTATTAGACAGTGCAAAACACTCTCGGGACAGGAGTAGTGTTATTAGACAGAGTGTAAAACACTCTCGGGACAGGAGTCGTGTTATTAGACAAAGTGTAACTCTCGGGACAGGAGTATTGTTATTAGACAGAATGTAAAACACTCTCGGGACAAGAGTAGTGTTATTAGACAGAGTGTAAAACACTCTCTGGGCAGGAGTAGTGTTATTAGATAGAGTGTAAAACACTCACGGGACAGGAGTAATGCTATTTGACAGAGTGTAAGACACTCTCGGGACAGGAGTAGTGCTATTAGACAGAGTGTAAAACACTCTCTGGGCAGGATCAGTGTTATTGGACAGAGTGTAAAACACTCTCTGGGCAGGATCAGTGTTATTGGACAGAGTGTAAAACATTCTCGGGACAGGAGTATTGTTATTAGACAGAGTATAAAACACTCTCGGGACAGGAGTAGTTTTATTAGACAGAGTGTAAGTCTCGGGGCAGGAGTAGTGTTATTAGACAGAGTGTAACTCTCGGGACAGGAATAGTGTTATTCGACAGTGTGTAAAAGACTCTCGGGGCAGGAGTAGTGTTATTAGAGAGAGTGTAAAATAATCTCGAACAGGTGTAGTGTTATTAGACAGAGTGCAAAACACTCCCGGGACAGGAGTAGTGTTATTAGCCAGAGTGTAAAACACTCTCGGGACAGGAGTAGTATTATTAGACAGAATGTAAAACACTCTCGGGGCAGGAGTACTGTTATTAGACAGAGTGTAAAACACACTCGGGGCAGGAGTAGTGTTATTAGACAGAGTGTAAAATAATCTCGGGACAGGTGTAGTGTCATTAGACAGTGCAAAACACTCTCGGGACAGGAGTAGTGTTATTAGACAGAGTGTAAAACACTCTCGGGACAGGAGTCGTGTTATTAGACAAAGTGTAACTCTCGGGACAGGAGTATTGTTATTAGACAGAATGTAAAACACTCTCGGGACAGGAGTAGTGTTATTAGAGAGAGTGTAAAACACTCCCGGGACAGGAGTAGTGTTATTCGACAGAATGTAAAACACTCTCGAGACAGGAGTAATGCTATTCGACAGAGTGTAAGACACTCTCGGGACAGGAGTAGTGCTATTAGACAGAGTGTAAAACACTCTCTGGGCAGGATCAGTGTTATTGGACAGAGTGTAAAACATTCTCGGGACAGGAGTATTGTTATTAGACAGAGTGTAAGTCTCGGGGCAGGAGTAGTGTTATTAGACAGAGTGTAACTCTTGGGACAGGAATAGTGTTATTCGACAGTGTGTAAAAGACTCTCGGGGCAGGAGTCGTGTTAGTAGACTGTGTGTAATACACTCTCGGGACAGGAGTACTGTTTTTAGACAGAGTTACACTCTAGGGGCAGGAATAGTGTTATTAGACAGAGTGTAAAACACACTCGGGACAGGAGTAGTGTTATTAGACAGAGTTACACTCTCGTGGTAGGAGCAGTGTTTTAAACAGAGTGTAAAACACTCTCGGGATACGAATAGTGTTATTAGACAGAGTGTAAAACACACTCTGGGCAGGAGTAGTGTTATTAGACAGATTGTAAAACACTCTCGGGACAGGAGTCGTGTTATTAGACAAAGTGTAACTCTCGGGACAGAAGTATTGTTATTAGACAGAATGTAAAACACTCTCGGGACAGGAGTAGTGTTATTAGAGAGCGTGTAAAACACTCCCGGGACAGGAGTAGTGTTATTAGACAGAATGTAAAACACTCTCGTGACAGGAGTAATGTTATTAGACAGAGTGTAAAACACTCTCGGAACAGGAGTAGTGTTATTAGACAGAGTGTAAAACACTCTCGGGACAAGAGTCGTGTTATTAGACAGAGTGTAACTCTCGGGACAGGAGTAGTGTTCTTAGACAGAATGTAAAACACTCTCGGGGCAGGAGTAGTGTTATTAGACAGAGTGTGAAACACTCTTGGGGCAGGAGCAGTGTTATTCGACAGAGTTACACTCTCGGGGCAGGAATACTGTTATTAGACAGAGTGTAAAACACACTCGGGACTGGAGTAGTGCGATTATACAGAATGTAAAACACTTTCGGGGCAGGAGTAATGTTGTTCGACAGAGTGTAAAACACTCTCGGGATAGTAGCCGTGTTATTAGACAGAGTGGAAAATACTCTCGGGGCAGGAGTAGTGTTATTCGACAGAGTGTAATACACTCTCGGGACAGGAGTAGTGCGATTGGACAGAATGTAAAACACTCTCGGGGCAGGAGTAATGTTGTTAGACAGAGTGTAAAACACTCTCAGGGCAGGAGTAGTGTTATTGGGCAGAGTGTAAAACACTCTCGGGACAGGAGTAGTGTTATTAGACAGAGTGTAACTCTCCGGGCTGGATTAGTGTTATTAGACAGAGTGTAAAACACTCTCAGGGCAGGAGTAGTGTTATGAGACAGAGTGTAAAACACTTTCGGGACAGGTGTAGTGTTATTAAACAGAGTGTAAAACACTCTCGGGACAGTAGTAGTGTTATTAGACAGAGTGTAAAACACTCTCGGGACAGGAGTAGTGTTATTAGACAGAGTGTAAAACACCCTTGGGGCAAGTAACACATTGGCTCCTTAGATGCATGGAGCAGAATTGTGAAGTGAGGGCAACAGATGACAAGCCCGTTTAAAGAGTTGAAGTTGTGTTTCATTTTAGGAGTGCGAAATATTAAAATATATCAATTTCAGTGAGTCTCTAAGTGAGTGATTGGCTGTACTCAGTTCAGGCAAAGAGTCTGTGTTCATTTTATACTTTTCCTGAACAGATCCTTGAAGCCACGCCCCTTCTGGAGTCCTTCGGGAATGCCAAAACTGTACGGAATGATAACTCCAGTAGGTTTGGGAAATACATAGAAATCTTTTTGCAGGAGTAAGTATTCCCTTTCTCTGCTTACACAATCCAAAGTTCTACCCCCCTGCCCGCTCGCATACTCGCTCGCCTACTCACACACACTCACTCACTCACTCACCTACTCATACACACACACACTCACTCGCTCACCTACTCACACTCACTCACTCACTCACCTACTCATACACTCACTCACTCACTCGCTCGCCTACTCATACTCACTCACTCGCTCATCCACTCACTCACTCACTCGCTTACTCACTCACTCGCCGATTCACTCTCGCTCGCTCGCCCACTCACTCACTCATTCTCTCACTCACTCATTCTCTCACTCACTCATTCTCACACTCACTCACTCACTCACCTCAGTCACCTCATTCACTCACTCACCTCTCACTCACCTCACTCACTCACCTCTCTCTCACTCACTCACCTCTCACTCACCTCACTCACTCACCTCTCTCTCACTCACTCACCTCTCTCTCACTCACTCACCTCTCTCTCACTCACTCACCTCTCACTCACCTCACTCACTCACCTCTCTCTCACTCATCTCTCACTCACTCACTCACTCAAACACTCTGTGTCACGGGGATGCTGAACGTTGATTTTGTTTCAGTACTGATAACATTTTCTCTTTACAGTGGGGTGATATGCGGTGCCATAACCTCGCAGTATCTTCTTGAGAAGTCGAGGATTGTGTTTCAGGTGTGTGCTGTGTTACAGTTCTAGGTTTTCAATCATGCTGTCACTCTCCTCTGTATTGCTCTGGTCAAGCTGTCTGTTTTGTTTGATGATGTCACTTGTAACCACGTGTCATGTATGAAGTGTACCCCGAGAGTTCCGTACCCTTTGGGCACCCCAAGTGTTCCCGTACCCTAAAGCAGCCCGAGAGTTCCCATACCACACAGGTACCCCAAGAGTTCCGTACCCTTCGGGCACCCTAAATGTATGCCAGTTTCATGTCAGCAGTGACGTGCCACATAAAACAGAACTTGTTTGAAATGATCCCAATACACTGTAGAGTGAAAAAGATGCTCCTGATGTCCATTATGTAGCAAGTGCTGCAACTGCTGTGACCTTGCTTTTAACCCTAACCCCGATCAAAATCCAGTGACCTTTGCTGTAAAGTGTATATGTGCAGCCACTGGTTGAGGTTATATCCTAGGATATGGGGAGACTGCTCTCACTGGGTGTAATGTTAATCCAGCCTATCCGAGGTTGATGTCAATGGAGAGTAAATTCAGGCGGGGTAAAAGGGGGCAGGGTGTAAAAGGGAGCAGGGCATATAATGGGCAGGGTGAAACATGGCAGGTGTAAGGGGGCAGGGTGTAACAGGGCAGGGAGTGTAAAAGGGGCTGGTGTAAAGGGGACATTGTGTAAATAGGACGACTTATCTGATCCCGTCAGCTACCCGCTGGGCAGGTTTGGTTAAAATTGCCCCCAATGTTTTCCACATTACCAGTGTAAGCCTTCGACACTCTTGGCTGGTTGGCAATAGAAATGGGGTTTACTGCTGCTGCCAAGCAGACCAGATATGCAGCTAAAGAAGATTGACCTCTCTCTGTTCCCCTCGTTCACATGTCAGCCAAGATTTGAGTACGTTTCCTTCTTCACCCTTTCTGTGGATTGATGGATTTGTGCTTTTCTCTCACCCAGCAGCAGCTGACCATCCACCCAGTGCCTTTAATTTCTGGTATCCATTGGTCTTATTTTACAGGCTATGAATTTGATTAAATTGTCTCTGCTGTGATGTTAATGCACTGAAGATTAAATAGAGCACATTAACCTGTGCAATGAAATAAGGACACAGAGCAAATTAAATCCATTGATAAATTCAGATTTGCTGGAGAGGTTAAAATATTTTACCCTGTCCCAAATCAGTCACAGAAACAAGAGAAAACACTCATTTCCATCACACTCAGAAGACGGCTGGAATTAGCTTTCTTTACATTTTTCAATATCTAGGCCAAAAATGAAAGAAATTATCACATTTTCTATGAGATGCTGGCAGGACTCTCGGGTCAACAGAAGCAACGTTTCTACCTCCAGGAGGCTGAGACATACTACTACCTAAATCAGGTGGGTCCTTCAAAACCTTCGCTCATTGATCAGCTGCTGAAGATATCATCTGGTGTTGGTGTGTCGCAACGGTGAGAAAGGTCTCCTGGTTCAATCCTCACCTGTGCTCAGTTAGCTTTTCTTCATTTATTCTTGCGATGTGCGCTATGCTGTCATGGTGACGTTTATTGTCCATTTGTAGTTGTCCTGAGAAGGTGGCAGTGGGCCATCGTCTCCTTGAATTGCTGCAGTCCGTGTGCTGAAGGTGCGTCAGTCTTCGGGAGGGAATTCCAGGACACTAACACAGTCACAATAAAGGAATGGTGAAGAAATTTCTCCTCATCCCAGTTTTAAATGGGCGGCCCCTTATTCTGAGACTATGTCCCCTAGTTTTAGTTTCCCCGATGTGTGGAAATATCCTCTCTGCATCCATCTTGTCTAGCCCCCTCATTATCTTATATGTTTCGATAAGATCACCTCTCATTCTTCTGAACTCCAATGAGTAGAGGCCCAACCTACTCAACCTATCTTCATAAGTCAGCCCCCTCATCCCTGGAATCAACCGAGTGAACCTTCTCTGAACAGCCTCCAATGCAAGTATATCCTTCCTTAAATACGGAGACCAAAACTGAATGCAGTACTCCAGGTGTGTCCTCACTAATATTATTATGTATGTAATAACTCGATAGACTGAATACTGTAAACTAACACAGGTACAAACCTGATCCTGCTTTATTAGGGCCCAAAGTGATTACATTACATGATGGCTGGCCTTTTATACCTGGGCTGCACACATGTGCATACAGCCCAATGACCTCCGACAGTTGCGCCACCTGGTGGCTAGTAACCCCAACCCATACATGACAATATCCCCCTTTAAGATATTAGTAACAGTCTTTTTACAAATTGAGACAGTCCGGGACTTTCTGCTCCCGAGTTGATTGTCTCAGTTCAACTCCAGCCTTGGGCGAGTGTTCTGGGTCTGTTATGACTGGGGGCTGGGGCCGATCTGATGGGAGTGGCAATGACCATGTCAGGGATTGAAAGTCCAGATACATTGATGACAGCGGAGTCCTCTGATGACTGAGGGTAGGTTGGTTGGTCAATGATTGTGTCTTCCTCAGACTGTTCCAGTTCATCCGTGTGCCGCAGCTTGATCTGATCAACATGTTTCCTGCATGTTTGCCCATTCTAGAGCTTAACGATAAACACTCTGTTACCCTTCTTGACTGTAACAGTACTGGTGATCCACTTGGGACCTTGACCATAATTTAGTACATACACAGGATCATTAACAGAAATGTTGCGTGCCACAGCAGCGCGATCATGATACTACTGCTGACTTTGACGTCTGTATTCAACATGATCGTTCAAGTCAGGGTGGAAAAGAGAGAGCCTGGTCTTGAGACCGCTCTGCATCAATAGTTCAGCAGGGCAGACCCGGGTAAGCGAGTGGGGTCTTGTCCTGTAACTAAGCAATATGCATGACAAGCGAGTCTGCAGTGAACCTTGAGTTACACATTTCATACTCTGTTTGATGGTTTGGACAGCACGCTCTGCTTGACCATTAGATGTGGGTTTGAATGGTGCTGACCTCATATGTTTGATACCATTGAGTTTCATGAACTCTTGAAACTCCAGACTAGTGTAGCAAGATCTGTTGTCGCTTACAACGATGTCGGGCAGACAATGAGTGGAAAACATGACACGAAGGCTCTCAATGGTAGCTGTGGATGTACTGGATGACATGATTATACACTCTATCCACTTGGAATATCCATCCACCACAACTAAAAACATCTTTCCCAGGAAGGGACCTGCAAAGTCGATGTGGACCCTGGACCATGGTTTAGACGGCCACGACCACATACTCAGCGGCGATTCCGCTGGTGCTTTACTTAGCTGCATGCAAGTGTTGCACTGATGCAGACATGATTCTAGATCAGAGTCACTTCCAGGCCACCAAACATGAGACCCGGCAATGGCTTTCATCATGACAATACCGGGATGAGTGCTATTTAGATCATGTACAAATTTCTCTCTGCCTTTCTTAGGCATAACAACACGATTACCCCACAGTAAACAATCTGACTGAATGGATCGTTCGTCTTTGCGACAGTTGTAAGGTTTGGTCTCATTACCCATTTGCTTGTGTATGGCAGACCAATCACCACTAAGGATACAACGTTTCACAACCGATAATATCGGGTCCTGGCTGGTCCAGGTCTTAACTTGTTGAGCCGTGACAGGGGTTCCTTCACTTTCAAAAGCATCCATGACTAACAGTAGGTCTGCAGGTTGTGGCGTCTCCATCTCCGGTGTGGGCAATGGCAGACGGCTCAGTGCATCGGCACAATTCTCGGTGCCAGGTCTATGGCGAATGACATAATCATAGGCAGATAATGTCAGCGCCCATCTCTGGATGCGGGACGATGCGTTGGTATTTATACCTTTGTTTTCCGAAAACAATGAAATCGTGGCTTGTGATCTGTTTCCAGTTCAAACCGAAGACCAAACAGGTACTGATGCATCTTTTTAATCCCACACACAGGCTAATGCTTCTTTTTCTACCATGCTGTAGGCTCTTTCTGCCTTTGACAAACTTTTAGAAGCATAGAAACATAGAAAATAGGTGCAGGAGTAGGCCATTCGGCCCTTCTAGCCTGCACCGCCATTCAATGAGTTCATGGCTGAACATTCAACTTCAGTACCCCATTCCTGCTTTCTCGCCATACCCCTTGATCCCCTGAGTAGTAAGGACTTCATCTAACTCCTTTTTGAATATATTTAGTGAATTGGCCTCAACAACTTTCTGTGGTAGAGAATTCCACAGGTTCACCACTCTCTGGGTGAAGAAGTTCCTCCGCATCTCGGTCCTAAATGGCTTACCCCTTATCCTTAGACTGTGACCTCTGGTTCTGGACTTCCCCAACATTGGGAACATTCTTCTTGCATCTAACCTGTCTAACCCCGTCAGAATTTTAAATGTTTCTATGAGGTCCCCTCTCATTCTTCTGAACTCCAGTGAATACAAGCCCAGTTGATCCAGTCTTTCTTGATAGGTCAGTCCCGCCATCCCGGGAATCAGTCTGGTGAACCTTTGCTGCACTCCCTCAATAGCAAGAATGTCCTTCCTCAGGTTAGGAGACCAAAACTGTACACAATACTCCAGGTGTGGCCTCACCAATGCCCTGTACAACTGTAGCAACACCTCCCTGCCCCTGTACTCAAATCCCCTTGCTATGAAGGCCAACATGCCATTTGCTTTCTTAACCGCCTGCTGCACCTGCATGCCAACCTTCAATGACTGATGTACCACGACACCCAGGTCTCTTTGCACCTCCCCTTTTCCTAATCTGTCACCATTCAGATAATAGTCTGTCTCTCTGTTTTTACCACCAAAGTGGATAACCTCACATTTATCCACATTATACTTCATCTGCCATGCATTTGCCCACTCACCTAACCTATCCAAGTCGCTCTGCAGCCTCACAGCATCCTCCTCGCAGCTCACACTGCCACCCAACTTAGTGTCATCCGCAAATTTGGAGATACTGCATTTAATCCCCTCATCTAAATCATTAATGTACAGTGTAAACAGCTGGGGCCCCAGCACAGAACCTTGCGGTACCCCACTAGTCACTGCCTGCCATTCTGAAAAGTACCCATTTACTCCTACTCTTTGCTTCCTGTCTGACAACCAGTTCTCAATCCATGTCAGCACACTACCCCCAATCCCATGTGCTCTAACTTTGCACATCAATCTCTTGTGTGGGACCTTGTCGAACGCCTTCTGAAAGTCCAAATATACCACATCAACTGGTTCTCCCTTGTCCACTCTACTGGAAACATCCTCAAAAAATTCCAGAAGATTTGTCAAGCATGATTTCCCTTTCACAAATCCATGCTGACTTGGACCTATCATGTCACCGCTTTCCAAATGCACTGCTATGACATCCTTAATAATTGATTCCATCATTTTACCCACTACCGATGTCAGGCTGACCGGTCTATAATTCCCTGTTTTCTCTCTCCCTCCTTTTTTAAAAAGTGGGGTTACATTGGCTACCCTCCACTCTATAGGAACTGATCCAGAGTCAATGGAATGTTGGAAAATGACTGTTAATGCATCCACTATTTCCAAGGCCACCTCCTTAAGTACTCTGGGATGCAGTCCATCAGGCCCTGGGGATTTATCGGCCTTCAATCCCATCAATTTCCCCAACACAATTTCCCGGCTAATAAGGATTTCCCTCAGTTCCTCCTCCTTACTAGACCCCCTGACCCCTTTTATAACCGGAAGGTTGTTTGTATCCCCCTTAGTGAATACCGAACCAAAGTACTTGTTCAATTGGTCCGCCATTTCTTTGTTCCCCGTTATGACTTCCCCTGATTCTGACTGCAGGGGACCTACATTTGTCTTTACTAACCTTTTTCTCTTTACATATCTATAGAAAGTTTTGCAATCCGTCTTAATGTTCCCTGCAAGCTTCTTCTCATACTCCATTTTCCCTGCCCTAATCAAACCCTTTGTCCTCCTCTGCTGAGTTCTAAATTTCTCCCAGTCCCCAGGTTCGCTGCTATTTCTGGCCAATTTGTATGCCACTTCCTTGGCTTTAATACTATCCCTGATTTCCCTTGATAGCCACGGTTGAGCCACCTTCCCTTTTTTATTTTTATGCCAGACAGGAATGTACAATTGTTGTAGTTCATCCATGCGGTCTCTAAATGTCTGCCATTGCCCATCCACAGTCAACCCCTTAAGTATCATTCGCCAATCCATCCCAGCCAATTCACGCCTCATACCTTCAAAGTTAGCCTTCTTTAAGTTCTGGACCATGATCTCTGACCATGTTGACCATGGACCATGGACCATGCGCAACAGGTTGTAGTTTACCCGACTCATTAGCTTGTTGGAACATGCAACCAACTCCATTTGATGAAGCATCACTGGCCAATACTAGACTTTTACATGAATCATAGTGTTCCAGCAGCTTGTTATGCCACCTCCGGTCCAAACTCCCAAGGCCCCACCCCACTCCTGGCCAAGAACGGGGAAACACTCATCAAGGCTGTCAGGGCCCGATGGAAGGAGCACTTTGAAGATCTCCTCAATCGAGACGCTGCCTTTGACTCAAGTGTTCTCGATTCTATCCCGCAGCATGCGACCCGTCACCAACTCAGTGAAACTCCAACGTTGCACGAGGTAGACTAAACCATGAAACAGCTGAAGAATAACAAGGCTACGGGTGGAATCCCTGCTGAGGCGCTAAAGTATGGCGGAGAGGCACTGTTGGCGCAGATACATGACCTCATCTCTCTCATCTGGAGAGAGGAGAGCATGCCGGGAGATCTCAGAGATGCAGTGATCGTGACCATTTTTTAAAAAGGGGACAAATCCGACTGCGGCAACTACAGGGGAATCTCCCTGCTATCAGCCACTGGGAAGGTTGTCACTCGAGTTCTCCTCAACCTACTTCTCCCTGCGGCCGAGGAGCTCCTCCCAGAATCACAATGCGGATTTCGTCCCCTACGGGGCACAATGGACAAGATCATTGCAGCGCGACAGCTGCAGGAAAAATGCAGGGAGCAGCGCCAGCCCTTATACATGGCCTTCTTCGACCTTACAAAGAGGCCTTTGACACTGTCAACCGTGAGGGTCTATTGAGCGTCCTCCTCTGTTTCGGATGCCCCCAAAGGTTTGTCAACATCCTTCGCCTGCTCCACGATGACATGCTGGCCGTGATCCTTATCAACGGATCCATTACAGACCCAATCCACGTCCATTACAGACCCAATCCACGTCCGGAGGTCAAACAGGGCTGTGACATCGCTCCAACACTTTTCTCAATCTTCCTCGCTGCCATGCTCCACCTCACAGTCAACAAGCTCCCCGCTGGAGTGGAACTAAACTACAGAACCAGTGGGAAGCTGTTTAACCTACGCCGTCTCCAGGTCAGGTCCAAGATCACCCCAACCTCTGTCGTTGAGCTGCTGTATGCGGACGACGCCTGCGTCTGTGCACATTCTGAGGCTGAACTCCAGGATATAGTCGATGTATTTACTGAGGCGTATGAAAGCTTGGGCCTTACGCTTAACATCCACAAGACAAAGGTCCTCCACCAGACTGTCCTCGCCGCACAGCACTGTCCTCCAGTCATCAAGATTCACGGCGCGGCCCTCGACAACATGGACCATTTCCCATAGCTTGGGAGCCTCTTATCAACAAAAGCAGACATTGATGTGGAGATTCAGCATCGCCTCCAGTGCGCCAGTGCAGCCTTCGGCCGTCTGAGGAAAAGAGTGTTTGAAGACCAGGTCCTCAAATCTACCACCAAGCTCATGGTCTACATGGCTGTAGTAATACCCGCCCTCCTGTATGGATCAGAGGCATGGACGATGTACAGAAGACACCTCAAGTCGCTGGAGATATATCACCAACGATGTCTCCGCAAGATCCTGCAAATCCCCTGGGAGGACAGGTACACCAACATCAGTGTCCTCGACCAGGCCAACATCCCCAGCATTGAAGCACTGACCACACTCGATCAGCTTTGCTGGGCAGGCCACATAGTACGCGTGCCAGATACGAGACTCCCGAAGCAAATGCTTTATGCGGAGCTCCTTCGTGATAAACGAGCCAAAGGAGGACAGAGGAAACGTTATAAGGACACCCTCAAAGCCCCCCCCCCTGGTAAAGTGCGACATCACCACTGACACCTGGGAGACCCTAGCTGCAGACCGCACGAGGTGGAGAAAGTGTATCCGGGAGGGCGTTGACCTCTTCGAGTCTCAACGCAAAGAACGTGAAGAGGCCAAGCGCAGACAGCGGAAGGAGCGCGCGGCAAACCAGCCCCACCGACCCCTTCCCCCGGCGAATGTCTGTCCCACCTGTAACAGGGTCTGTGTCTCTCGTATTGGACTGTTCAGCCATCAAAGAACTCACTTTGGGAGTGGAAGCAAGTCCTCCTCGATTCCGAGGGACTGCCTATGATGATGAGAGCAAAGCTGATTAGTAGCTTTCTCAAAAGCTCAATCTTGAGTCGCACCCCAAATCCAGTTGTCGCCTTTTCTTAGCAGCATGTGCAGTGGCTCTAATGAAGTGCTCACTCTAGGTAGGAAATTACCGAAGTAGTTGAGTAGGCCAAGGATAGAACGCAGCTCTGTCACATTCTGAGGCTTGGGTGCATTTTTGATGGCCTTGGTTTTCGAGTCTGTAGGTTTGATGCCATCTGCAGCAACTTTCCTCCCCAGGAATTTGACTTCCGGTGCCATGAAGACACACTTCGAAAGTTTCAGTCTGAGTCCCACTTTGTTCAGACGATGTAGAACCTCTTCCAGGTTGTTCACATGTTCGGCGGTGTCACGACCTGTGACCAGGATATCCTCTTGGAACACGATGGTTCTAGGGACGGATGTCAGTAGACTCTCCATGTTCCTCTGAAATATAGCTGCAGTCGAGCGAATTTCGAAAGGACACATAGAAACATAGAAACATAGAAAATAGGTGCAGGAGTAGGCCATTCGGCCCTTCTAGCCTGCACCGCCATTCAATGAGTTCATGACTGAACATGCAACTTCAGTACCCCATTCCTGCTTTCTCACCATCCCCCTTGATCCACCTAGTAGAAAGGACTTCATCTAACTCCATTTTGAATATATTTAGTGAATTGGCCTCAACAACTTTCTGTGGTAGAGAATTCCACAGGTTCGCCACTCTCTGGGTGAAGAAGTTTCTCCTCATCTCGGTCCTAAATGGCTTACCCCTTATCCTTAGACTGTGACCCCTGGTTCTGGACTTCCCCAACATTGGGAACATTCTTCCTGCATCTAACCTGTCTAAACCCGTCAGAATTTTAAACGTTTCTATGATGTCCCCTCTCATTCTTCTGAACTCCAGTGAATACAAGCCCAGTTGATCCAGTCTTTCTTGATAGGTCAGTCAAGCCATCCCGGGAATCAGTCTGGTGAACCTTTGCTGCACTCCCTCAATAGCAAGAATGTCCTTCCTCAATTTAGGAGACCAAAACTGTACACAATACTCCAGGTGTGGCCTCACCAAGGCCCTGTACAACTGTAGCAACACCTCCCTGCCCCTGTACTCAAATCCCCTAGCTATGAAGGCCAACATGCCGTTTGCTTTCTTAACCGCCTGCTGTACCTGCATGCCAACCTTCAATGACTGATGTACCATGACACCCAGGTCTCGTTGCATCTCCCCTTTTCCTAATCTGTCACCATTCAGATAATAGTCTGTCTCTCTGTTTTTACCACCAAAGTGGATAACCTCACATTTATCCACATTATACTTCATCTGCCATGCATTTGCCCACTCACCTAACCTATCCAAGTCACTCTGCAGCCTCATAGCATCCTCCTCGCAGTTCACACTGCCACCCAACTTAGTGTCATCCACAAATTTGGAGATACTACATTTAATCCCCTCGTCTAAATCATTAATGTACAATGTAAACAGCTGGGGCCCCAGCACAGAACCTTGCGGTACCCCACTAGTCACTGCCTGCCATTCTGAAAAGTACGCATTTACTCCTACTCTTTGCTTCCTTTCTGACAACCAGTTCTCAATCCATGTCAGCACACTACCCCCAATCCCATGTGCTTTAACTTTGCACGTTAATCTCTCGTGTGGGACCTTGTCAAAAGCCTTCTGAAAGTCCAAATATACCACATCAACTGGTTCTCCCTTGTCCACTCTCCTGGAAGCATCCTCAAAAAATTCCAGAAGATTTGTCAAGCATGATTTCCCTTTCACAAATCCATGCTGACTTGGACCTATCATGTCACCCCTTTCCAAATGCGCTGCTATGACATCCTTAATAATTGATTCCATCATTTTACTCACTACTGAGGTCAGGCTGACCAGTCGATAATTCCCTGTTTTCTCTCTCCCTCCTTTTTTAAAAAGTGGGGTTACATTGGCTACCCTCCACTCCATAGGAACTGATCCAGAGTCAATGGAATGTTGGAAAATGACTGTCAATGCATCCACTATTTCTAAGGCCATCTCCTTAAGTACTCTGGGATGCAGACCATCAGGCCCTGGGGATTTATCGGCCTTCAATCCCATCAATTTCCCCAACACAATTTCCCAACTAATAAGGATTTCCCTCAGTTCCTCCTCCTTACTAGACCCTCTGACCCCTTTTATATCCGGAAGGTTGTTCGTGTCCTCCTCAGTGAATACCGAACCAAAGTACTTGTTCAATTGGTCTGCCATTTCTTTGTTCCCCGTTATGACTTCCCCTGATTCTGACTGCAGGGGACCTACGTTTGTCTTTACTAACCTTTTTCTCTTTACATATCCATAGAAACTTTTGCAATCCGTCTTAAGGTTCCCTGCAAGCTTCTTCTCGTACTCCATTTTCCCTGCCCTAATCAAACCCTTTGTCCTCCTCTGCTGAGTTCTAAATTTCTCCCAGTCCCCGGGTTCGCTGCTATTTCTGGCCAATTTGTATGCCACTTCCTTGGCTTTAATACTATCCCTGATTTCCCTTGATAGCCACGGTTGATCCACCTTCCCTTTTTTATTTTTACGCCAGACAGGAATGTACAATTGTTGTAGTTCATCCATGCGGTCTCTAAATGTCTGCCATTGCCCATCCACAGTCAACCCCTTCAGTATCATTCACCAATCTATCCTAGCCAATTCACGCCTCATACCTTCAAAGTTACCCTTCTTTAAGTTCTGGACCATGGTCTCTGAATTAACTGTTTCATTCTCCATCCTAATGCAGAATTCCACCATATTATGGTCACTCTTCCCCAAGGGGCCTCGCACAACGAGATTGCTAATTAATCCTCTCTCATTACACAACACCCAGTCTAAGATTGCCTTCCCCCTAGTTGGTTCCTCGATATATTGGTCTAGAAAACCATCCCTTATGCACTCCAGGAAATCCTCCTCCACCGTATTGCTTCCAGTTTGGCTAGCCCAATCTATGTGCATATTAAAGTCACCCATTATAACTGCTGCACCTTTATTGCATGCACCCCTAATTTCCTGTTTGATGCCCTCCCCAACATCACTACTACTGTTTGGAGGTCTGTACACAACTCCCACTAACGTTTTTTGCCCTTTGGTGTTCTGCAGCTCTACCCTTATAGATTCCACATCATCCAAGCTAATGTCCTTCCTAACTATTGCATTAATCTCCTCTTTAACCAGCAATGCTACCCCACCTCCTTTTCCTTTTATTCTATCCTTCCTGAATGTTGAATACCCCTGGATGTTGAGTTCCCAGCCCTGATCATCCTGGAGCCACGTCTCCGTAATCCCAATCACATCATATTTGTTAACATCTAATTGCACAGTTAATTCATCCACATTATTACGGATACTCCTTGCATTAAGACACAAAGCCTTCAGGCTTGTTTTTTTAACACCCTTTGTCCTTTTAGAATTTTGCTGTACAGTGGCCCTTTTTGTTCTTTGCCTTGGGTTTCTCTGCCCTCCACTTTTCCTCATCTCCTTTCTGTCTTTTGCTTTTGTCTCCTTTTTGTTTCCCTCTGTCTCCCTGCATTGGTTCCCATCCCCCTGCCATATTAGTTTAACTCCTCCCCAACAGCACTCGCAAACACACCCCCTAGGACATTGGTTCCGGTCCTGCCCAGGTGCAGACCGTCCGGTTTGTACTGGTCCCACCTCCCCCAGAACCGGTTCCAATGCCCCAGGAATTTGAATCCCTCCCTGCTGCACCACTGCTCAAGCCACGTATTCATCTGCGCTATCCTGCGATTCCTACTCTGACTAGCACGTGGCACTGGTAACAATCCCGAGATTACTACTTTTGAGGTCCTACTTTTTAATTTAGCTCCGAGCTCCTTAAATTCGTTTCGTAGGACCTCATCCCTTTTTTTACCTATGTCGTTGGTGCCAATGTGCACCACGACAACTGGCTGTTCTCCCTCCCTTTTTAGAATGTCCTCCACCCGAGACATCCTTGACCCTTGCACCAGGGAGGCAACATACCATCCTGGAGTCTCGGTTGCGGCTGCAGAAACGCCTATCTATTCCCCTTACAATTGAATCCCCTATCACTATTGCTCTCCCACTCTTTTTCCTGCCCTCCTGTGCAACAGAGCCACCCACGGTGCCATGAACTTGGCTGCTGCTGCCCTCCCCTGATGAGTCATCCCCCTCAACAGTACTCAAAGCAGTGTATCTGTTTTGCAGGGGGATGACCACAGGGGACCCCTGCACTACCTTCCTTGCACTACTCTTCCTGCTGGTCTTCCATTCCCTAGCTGGCTGTGGACCCTTCACCTGCGGTACAACCAACTCGCTACACATGCTACTCACGTCATTCTCAGCATCGTGGATGCTCCAGAGTGAATCCACCCTCAGCTCCAATTCCGCAACGCGGTCCGTCAGGAGCTGGAGACGGATACACTTCCCACACACGTAGTCGTCAGGGACACCGGAAGTGTCCCTGAGTTCCCACATGGTACAGGAGGAGCATATCACGTGACCGAGCTCCCCTGTCATGACTTAACCCTTAGATACACTTAAATTGGCAACAACAATGTTAAAAGTTACTGACTAATATAAAAAAGAAAGAAAAAGAAAAACTACTCACCAATCACCAGCCAATCACTTATCCCCTTGGCTGTGACGTCACCTTTCTGTTTCTACTTTTTTGCTTTCTCCCTGTAGCTGCACCGGCTAGCCTTTTATCGGCCTCACCAACGGACCTCCTCGATGCTGCTCCCGACTGTCACCGACGCTGGGCCCCGGACTCCCTGCTGTGCCTTTTATAGGCCTCACCAACACACCTCCTCGACGCTGCTCCCGACTGCCGCCGACACTGTGTTGTGGATAAACAGTCCTTTATGAGTGTTGATGCATGTAAGTTTCTTCGCCGTTTCAACCAGCTCCCGTGTCATGTAGGCCGACGTCAGACCCAGTTTAGTGAATGATTTCCCCCGGCTAGCATTGCAAACAGGTCATCAGCCTTCAGTAACGGTTATTGATCCTGTTTTGAAACTCGGTTGATCGTAACCTTGTAGTCTCCACAAATCCTGACAGTGCCATCAGTCTTCAACACAGGAACAATGGGGCTGGCCCATTCATTAAATTCGACCGATGATATGACCCCTTCACGCTGGCGTCCGTCCAGTTCGATTTCGACTTTCTCCCTCATCATGTACGGAACCACCCGAGCTTTATGATGGACGGGTCTTGCATCCAAGTCCACGTGGATCTGCACCTTGGCTCCCGTGAAATTGCCGATGCCTGGTTCACACAGCAAGGGGAACTTGCTCAGTACTTGAGCACATGGAGTATCATCCTCCGACGACAACGCTTTGATATCGTTCCAATTCCATTTGATTTTTTCTAGCCAATTCCTGCCGAACAGCATTGGACCATTGCCTGGAACAATCCATAATGGTAAATCATGAACCGCACCATCGTACGACACCTTGACTACTGCACTGCCAATCACCGTTATGAGTTCTTTAGTGTACGTACGCAATTTGGCATTGACTGGACTCCGCTTAGGCCTCACAGCCTTAGTATCTCACAGCTTGTCGAATGTCCTCTGGCTCATTATTGATTGACTCACACCCATGTCCAATTCCATCAGTACCAGCACACCGTTAAGTTTCACATTAATCATTATCGGTTGGTTCTTTGTTTGGAACGAATACAGTCCATACACTTCTTCCTCTGGTATCTCAGATTGCATATCCGGATCAGCACTATACTGGTCATCATCCTCTCACGTGGTGTGTCGCAGCACGCTTGCTCAGTTGCGGACACATGCGCTGGAGATGCACCAGTCTCGAACAATCTTTACAAATATACTTTTTAAACCGACACTGATGAGGCTGATGATTGCCCCACAACACCAACACGGTGAAATCGGATTAATTCCCGTTGGTGGATTTTGGGCAGCCACAGGTTTTGCATACACAGTCGCGTAGGCCCTGCCATATGCAGCTCTGCCAAACAACGGTACAATCTTGTTTACAGTACTTGCCGAGTTCTGATTTTTCGATGCTATCTGCTTTAAGTTTTTGTCCGTCATCATGCATGCCTGGGCAATCGTGATGGCCTTGCTCAAATCCGCCGCCAGGATCACTTCGTAGTTGATGCCGATTACAAAGTCGTCCCGCAGCATGTCTCCCAATGAGTTTTCGAACTTACACGGTCCAGCTAGACGTCTTAGGTCGGCAACGAATTCCGACACATCCTGGCCCTCAGAACGAACATGCATGTAGAATCGATATCGCGAGGTGATGATGCCTTCTGGTTTGAGATGGTCACGTACCAGAGCACACAATCCCTCATAGTCCTTGTCCATTGGACTTGCAGTCCATCAATTTTCGGACTGCAAATCGTGAAGCAGACCGCCCTGCGCCTAACTGCGTCAGTGGGTTCCTCCATTTTATTGGCCACGAAGTACTGGTCCAGGCGAGCTACAAAATCTGCCCAGTCCGCTCCCTCCATGAATCTCTCCAGAATTCCAATTGTGCTCATTTTTGCATGGGAAGATTCTTAAGTTACCTCGTTGCCATATGTTATGTACGTAATAACTCAATAGACTGAATACTGTAAACTAACACAGGTGCAAACCTGGCTCTGCTTTATTAGGGCTCAAAGTAATTATATTACATGATGGCTGGCCTTTTATACCTGGGCCGCACACGCGTGCGCACAGCCCAATGACCTCCGACAGTGGCGCCACCTGGTGGCTAGTAACCCCTAGCATACCTAGATGACAAATACCCTGTACGGTTGTAGCAGGACTTCTCTGCTTTTATACTCTATCCCCCTTGCAATAAAGGCCAACATTCCACTTGCCTTCCTGATTACTTGCTGTACCTGCATACTAACTTTTTGTGTTTCATGCACAAGGACCCCCAGGTCCCTCTGTACTGCAGCACTTTGCAATTTTTCTCCATTTAAATTATAATTTGCTTTTCTATTTTTTCTGCCAAAGTGGATGACCTCACATATTTTCCCACATTATATTCCATCTGCCAAATTTTTGTCCACTCACTTAGCCTGTCTATATCCCTTTGCAGATTTTTTGTGTCATAGAAACATAGAAACATAGAAATTAGGTGCAGGAGTAGGCCATTCGGCACTTCGAGCCTGCACCACCATTCAATAAGATCATGGCTGATCATTCAACCTCAGTATCCCTTTCCTGCTTTCTCTCCATACCCCTTGATCCCTTTGGCCATAAAGGCCATATCTAACTCCCTCTTGAATATATCTAACAACTTTCTGCGCTAGAGAATTCCACAGGTTAACAACTCTCTGAGTGAAGAAGTTTCTCCTCATCTCGGTCCTAAATGGCCTACCCCTTATCCTTAGACTGGTTCTGGAACTCCCCCAACATCGGGAACATTCTTCCTGCATCTAACCTGTCCAATCCTGTTAGAATTTTATATTTTTCTATGAGATCCCCTCTCATTCTTCTAAACTCCAGTGGATACAAGCCCAGTTGATCCAATCTCTCCTCATATGTCAGTCCCGCCATCCTGGGAATCAATCTGATGAACCTTCGCTGTACTCCCTCAATAGCAAGAACGTCTTTCCTCATATTAGGAGACCAAAACTGCACACAATATTCCAGGTGTGGCCTCACCAAGGACCTGTACAACTGCAGTAAGACCTCCCTGCTCCTATACTCAAATCCTCTCGCTATGAAGGCCAACATGCCATTTGCCTTCTTTACTGCCTGCTATACCTGCATGCTAAACTTCAATGACTGATGTACCATGACACCCAGGTCTCGTTACACCTCCCCTTTTCCGAATCTGTCACCATTCAGATAATATTCCGTCTTCCTGTTTTTTCCACCAAAGTGGATAACCTCACATTTATCCACATTATACTGCATCTACCATGCATTTGCCCACTCACCTAACCTGTCCAAGTCACCCTGCAGCCTCTTAGCATCCTCCTCACAGCTCACATCACCACCTAGCTTAGTGTCATCTGCAAACTTGGAGATATTACATTCAATTCCTGCATCTAAATCATTGATGTATATTGTAAATAGCTGGGGTCCCAGCACTGAACCCTGTGGCACCCCCCTGGTCACTGCCTGCCATTCTGAAAAGTACCCATTTATTCCGACTCTCTGTTTCCTCTCTGCCAACCAGTTCTCTATCCATGTCAGTACATTACCCCTAATACCATGTACTTTAATTTTGCACACTAATGTCTTGTGTGGGACATTGTCAAAAGCCTTTTGAAAGTCCAAATACACCACATCCACTGGTTCTCCCTTGTCCACTCTACTAGTTACATCCTCAAAAAATTCTAGAAGATTTGTCAAGCATGATTTCCTTTCATAAATCCATGCTGACTCGGTCCGATCCTGTCACTGCTTTCTAAATGTGCTGCTATTTCATCTTTAATAATTGATTCCAATATTTTCCCCACTACTGATGTCAGGCTAACCGGTCTGTAATTACCTGTCTCCTCTCTCCCTCCCTTTTTAAAAAGCAGGCTTACATTAGCTACCCTCCAGTCCATCGGAACTGATCCAGAGTCAATAGAATGTTGGAAAATGATCACCAATGCATCCACTATTTCTCGGGCCACTTCCTTAAGTACTCTGGGATGCAGCCTATCAGGCCCTGGGGATTTATCGACCTTCAATCCCATCAATTTCCCTAACACCATTTCCTGACTAATAAGGATTTCCTTTAGTTCCTCCTTTTTGCTAGACCCTTGAACCCCTAGTATTTCCGGAAGGTTATTTGTGTCTTCCTTCGTGAAGACAGAACCAAAGTATTTGTTCAATTGGTCTGCCATTTCTTTGCTCCCCATTATAAATTCACCTGATTCTGACTGCAAAGGACCTACGTTGGTCTTCACTAATCTTTTTCTCTTCACATATCTATAGAAGCTTTTGTAGTCAGTTTTTATGATCCCAGCAAGCTTCCTCTCATACTCTATTTTCCCCCTCCTAATTAAACTCTCTGTCCTCCTCTGCTGAATTCTAAATTTCTCCCAGTCCTCAGGTTTGCTGCTTTTTCTGGCCAATTTATATGCCTCTTCCTTGGATTTAACACTATCCCTAATTTCCCTTGTTAGCCACAGTTGAGCTACCTTCCCCATTTTATTTTTACTCCAGACATGGATGTACAATTGTTGAAGTTCATCCATGTAATCTATAAATGTCTGCCATTGCCTATCCACTGTCAACCCTTTAAGTATCATTCGCCAGTCTATTCTAGCCAATTCATGTCTCATACCATTGAAGTTACCTTTCCTTAAGTTCAGGACCCTAGTCTCTGAATTAACACTCTAACTCTCCATCTTAATAAATAATTCTACCATATTATGGTCACTCTTCCCCAGGGGGCCTCGCACAACAAGATTGCTCATTAGTCCTCTCTCATTACACATCACCCAGTCCAGGATGGCCAGCTCTCTAGTTGGTTCCTCGACATATTGGTCTCGAAAGCCATCCCTAATACACGCTAGGAAATCCTCCTCCACCACATTGCTACCAGTTTGGTTAGCCCAATCAATATCTCCCATGATAACTGCTGTACCTTTATTGCACGCATCCCTAATTTCCTGTTTGATGCCATCCCCAACCTCACTACTACTGTTTAGTGGTTTGTACACAACTCCCACTAGCGTTTTCTGCCCTTTGGTATTCCGCACTCTACCCATACAGATTCCACATCATCCAAGTTTTATTACTATTGCGTTAATTTCCTCTTTAACCAGCAATGCTACTGCCCTCCTTTTCCTTTCTGTCTACCCTTCCTGAATGTTGAATACCCCTGGATGTTGAGTTCCCAGCCTTGGTCACCCTGGAGCCATGTCTTCATAATCCCAATTATATCATAATCGTTAATAGTTGCCTGCGCAGTTCATTCATCCACCTTATCACGAATACTCCTCGCATTGAGGCACAGAGCCTTCAGGCTTGTCTTTTAGGCACTCTTTGTCCCTTTAAAATTTTGCTGTAATGTGGCTCTTTTTGATTTTTGCCTTGGGTTTCTCTGCCCTCCACTTTTACTATGTCCTCCTCACAATTTGCTTTCCCACCCATCTTTGTATCATCAGCAAACTTGGCTACATTACACTCGGTCCCTTCATCCAAGTCATTAATCTCCACTCCTTCCCCCATTCAAGTCAGGTTCTGGTGAAGTGACCTTTCTGAATTGCTGCAGTGCATCCTGTAGATCATAAACACTGCAGCCACAGTGCTCCGGTGGGGGAGGGAGTGGAGATTGAGTCCAGTGGTAAGGGCACCAATCAAAAGAACTGCTTCACCCTGGATGGTGTCGAGCTGCTGGACCCATCCAGGTGAATGTTGAGCAACGTTCCCGTTAAGCTGCGGCCACACAGCAGTCTTGAGATTCTGCGCAGCCGGCTCAACGGCTTTTAAATGGAAAAACCGTGCATGCGCGGACCATTGAATGGGCCAAGGGGTGGGAGGATTCAGGAAAGAGTAAATTTAAAAGCATCAAGAGAACTGTCAAGGCTCCAGAGCAGAGCAGAGTTTTGGGTAAAAGTAAGCAGAATAGGTCAGGAAGGGACAGAGAGAGTAACAAAGGTACAGTAATAGGGCATCAGTGACCAAGGTGACATCAGGGAAAAATAGAAATAAATCAAAGCTAAAGGCTCTATCTGAATGCGCGAAGCATTCGCAACAAAATAGATGAATTAATAGCGCAGATAAAACTTAATAGGTTTGATCTAATAGCCATTATGGAGATGTGGTTACAAAGTGACCGACGTTGGGAACTAAATATGCCAAGATACTTAACTTTTAGAAGAGATAGGTGAAATGGAAAAGGAGGATGGATAGCCCTGATAATAAAGGATGGAATAAAGACAGTAGAGAGAAAGGATCTTAGCTTCGAAAATACAGTAGAATCAGTTTGAGTAGAGCTAAAAAAAACAGCAAGGGGCAGAAACCATTGGTGGGAGTTGTTTATAGGCCCCAAACAGTAACTGTAATGTAGGGCAGAGTATAAATCAGGAAATTAGAAACGCTTGTAATAAGGATAATACGGTAACCATAGGGGACTTTAATCTACATATAGACTGGGCAAACCAAATTTGCAGTAATAGGGTAGAGGACGAGTTCATGGAATGTGTACAAGATAGTTTTCTAGATCAGTATGTTGAGGAACCAACGAGGGAACAGGCTATTTTAGACCTAGTATTGTGCAATGATAAAAGGTTAATTAATAACCTTGTAGTAAATGAGCCTTTAGGGAAGAGTAACCACAATATGATAGAATTTTATATTGAGTTTGAAAATGATTTTGTTGAATCCAAAACTAGGTTCTGGTATGAGACGTGAATTGGCTAGAATAGACTGGCAAATGATACTTAAAGGGTTGACGGTGGATAGGCAATGGCAAACATTTAAAAATCACATGGATGAACTTCAACAATTGTACATCCCTGTCTGGAGTAAAAATAAAATGGGGAAGGTAGCTCAACTGTGGCTAACAAGGGAAATTAGGGATAGTGTTAAATCCAAGGAAGAGGCATATAAATTGGCCAGAAAAAGCAGCAAACCTGAGGACTGGGAGAAATTTAGAATTCAGCAGAGGAGGACAGAGAGTTTAATTAGGAGGGGGAAAATAGAGTATGAGAGGAAGCTTGCTGGGATCATAAAAACTGACTACAAAAGCTTCTATAGATATGTGAAGAGAAAAAGATTAGTGAAGACCAACGTAGGTCCTTTGCAGTCAGAATCAGGTGAATTTATAATGGGGAGCAAAGAAATGGCAGACCAATTGAACAAATACTTTGGTTCTGTCTTCACGAAGGAAGACACAAATAACCTTCCGGAAATACTAGGGGTTCAAGGGTCTAGCAAAAAGGAGGAACTAAAGGAAATCCTTATTAGTCAGGAAATGGTGTTAGGGAAATTGATGGGATTGAAGGTCGATAAATCCCCAGGGCCTGATAGGCTGCATCCCAGAGTACTTAAGGAAGTGGCCCGAGAAATAGTGGATGCATTGGTGATCATTTTCCAACATTCTATTGACTCTGGATCAGTTCCGATGGACTGGAGGGTAGCTAATGTAAGCCTGCTTTTTAAAAAGGGAGGGAGAGAGGAGACAGGTAATTACAGACCGGTTAGCCTGACATCAGTAGTGGGGAAAATATTGGAATCAATTATTAAAGATGAAATAGCAGCGCATTTAGAAAGCAGTGACAGGATCGGACCGAGTCAGCATGGATTTATGAAAGGAAATCATGCTTGACAAATCTTCTAGAATTTTTTGAGGATGTAACTAGTAGAGTGGACAAGGGAGAACCAGTGGATGTGGTGTATTTGGACTTTCAAAAGGCTTTTGACAATGTCCCACACAAGACATTAGTGTGCAAAATTAAAGTACATGGTATTAGGGGTAATGTACTGACATGGATAGAGAACTGGTTGGCAGAGAGGAAACAGAGAGTCGGAATAAATGGGTACTTTTCAGAATGGCAGGCAGTGACCAGGGGGGTGCCACAGGGTTCAGTGCTGGGACCCCAGCTATTTACAATATACATTAATGATTTAGATGAAGGAATTGAGAGTAATATCTCCAAGTTTGCAGATGACACTAAACTGGGTGGCAGTGTGAGCTGTGAGGAAGATGCTAAGAGGCTGTAGGGTGACTTGGACAGGTTAGGTGAGTGGGCAAATGCATGGCAGATGCAGTATAATGTGGATAAATGTGAGGTTATCCACTTGGGGGCAAAAACACGAAGGCAGAATATTATCTGAATGGCGGCAGATTCGGAAAAGGGGAGGTGCAACGAGACCTGGGTGTCATGCTACATCAGTCATTGAAGGTTGGCATGCAGGTACAGCAGGCGGTGAAGAAGGCAAATGGTATGTTGGCCTTCATAGCTAGGGGATTTGAGTATAGGAGCAGGGAGGTCTTACTGCAGTCGTATATGGCCTTGGTGAGGTCTCACCTGGAATGTTGTGTTCAGTTTTGGTCTCCTAATCTGAGGAAGGACATTCTTGCTATTGAGGGAGTGCAGCGAAGGTTCACCAGACTGATTCCCGGGATGGCAGGACTGACATATGAGGAGAGATTGGATCGACTGGGCCTGTATTCACTGGAGTTTGAAAGGATGAGAGGGGATCTCATAGAAACATATAAAATTCTGATGGGACTGGACAAGTTAGATGTAGGAAGAATGTTCCCGATGTTGGGGAAGTCCAGAACCAGAGGACACAGTCTAAGGATA
Organism: Pristiophorus japonicus; assembly: GCF_044704955.1. Classification (NCBI taxonomy): domain Eukaryota; kingdom Metazoa; phylum Chordata; class Chondrichthyes; family Pristiophoridae; genus Pristiophorus; species Pristiophorus japonicus. The sequence goes on along the minus strand of NC_091991.1, from coordinate 186,402,055 downwards.
AGGGGTAAGCCATTTAGGACCGAGATGAGGAGAAACTTCTTCACCCAGAGAGTGGTGAACCTGTGGAATTCCCTACCGCAGAGTTGTTGATGCCAGTTCATTGGATATATTCAAGAGTTAGATACGGCCCTTACGGCTAAAGGAATCAAGGGGTATGGAGAGAAAGCAGGAAAGGGATACTGAGATGAATGATGAGCCATGATCTTATTGAATGGTGGTGCAGGCTTGAAGGGCCGAATGGCCTACTCCTGCATCTATTTTCTATGTTTCTTAAATCTAAACAAAGAAAACTACGTAGGTATGAGGGATGGGTTGGCTAAGGTAGATTGGAAAATTACATTGAAAGGAATGACAGTAGACAAGCAATGGATAGCATTTAAAGAATTAATACATAATTTGCAACAAATATACATTTCTTTAAGACACAAAATCCCCACTGGAAAAGTGGTCCAACCGGGCTAACAAGAGAAGCTACAAATAGTATTATATCAAAGGAAGAAGCTTATAATGTTGCCAAAAAGAGCAGTAAGCCTGAGGATTGGGAGGATTTTAGAATTCAGCAAAGGAGGACCAAGAAATTGATAAAGAAAGGGAAAATAGAATATGAGAGTAAACTAGCGAGAGACATAAAAACAGACTATAAAAGCTTCTATAGGTATGTAAAAAGGAAAAGATTACCAAAAGTAAATGTGGGTCCCTTACAGGCTGAGACAGGAGAAATTATAATGGGGAATAAGGAAATTAAACAAATTATTTGTGTCCGTCTTCACTGAAGAAGACGCAAAAATCTTGCCGGAAATAGTGGAAAACCAAGGGTCTAGCGAGAATGAGAAACTGAAAGAAATTAGTATTGGTAAAAAAATAGTGCTGGAGAAGTTAATGGGACTGAAAGTCAATAAATTCCCTGGACCTGATGGCCTACATCCTCGGGTTTTGAAATAGGTGGCTATAGAAATAGTGGAGCATTGGTTGTCATCTTCCAAAATCCCATAGATTCTAGAACGGTTCCCGTGGATTGGAAGGTAGCAAATGTAACCCCACTATTTAAGAAAGGAGGGAGAGAGAAAACATGGAACTACAGATCAGTTAGCCTGACATCAGTCGCAGTAAAATGCGAGAATCTATTATTAAGAAAGTGGTAACAGGAAACTTAGAAAGGAATAATAAGATTGGCCAGGGTCAATATGGATTTATGAAAGGGAAATCATGTTTGACAAATCTGTTAGAATCTTTTGAGGTTGTAACTGGCAAAATAGATAAGGAGGAACCAGTGGATGTGGTGTATTTAGATTTTAAGAAGGCATTCAATAAGGTGCTACACAAGAGGTTATTAAACAAAATTAGGGCTCATGGGATTGGAGGTAATATACTAGCCTGGATTAAGGATAGGTTAACAGACAGAAAACAGATAGGTACAAACGGGGCATTTTTGGGTTGGCAGGCTTTAACTAGTGGGGTACTGACCACAAGATCGGTGCTTGGGACACAGCTATTAACAATATATATCATTGATTTGGACTAACATAAGAACATAAGAAATAGGAGCAGGAGTAGGCCATTTGACTACTCAAGCCTGCTCCGCCATTCAATAAGATGATGGCTGATCTGATCATGGACTCAGCTCCACTTCCCTGCCCGCTGCCCATAACCCTTTATGCCCTTATCGCTCAAAAATCTGTCTATCTCCGCCTTAAATATATTCAATGACCCAGCCTCCACAGCTCTCTGGAGCAGCGAATTCCACAGATTTACAACCCTCTGAAGGAAGAAATTCTTCCTCATCTCAGTTTTAAATGGGCGACCCCCTATTCTGTGACTATGCCCCCCCAGTTCTAGTTTCCCCTATGAGTGTAAATATCCTCTCTGCGTCCAACTTGACGAGACCCCTCATTATCTTATATGTTTCGATAAGATCACCTCTCATCCTTCTTTACTCTAATGAGTATAGGCCCAACCTACTCAACCTATCTTCATAAGTCAACCCCCTCATCTCCAGGATCAACCGAGTTAACCTTCTTTTGACAAGGCTTTTGACAAGGTCCCACACAGGAGATTAGTGTGCAAAATTAAGGCACATGATATTGTGGGGGTGATGTATGGACGTGGATAGAGAACTGGTTGGCAGACAGGAAGCAAAGAGTGGGAATAAACAGGTCCTTTTCAGAGTGGCAGGCAGTGACTAGTGGGGTACTGCAAGGTTCATTGCTGGGACCCCAGCTATTTACAATATATATTAATGATTTAGACAAAGGAATTAAATGTAATATCTACAAGTTTGCAGATGACACTAAGCTGTGTGGCAGTGTGAGCTGTGAGGAGGATACTAAGAGGCTGCAGGGTGACTTGGACAGGTTAGGTAAGAAGGCAGAATATTATCTGAATGGCGGCAGATTAGGAAAAGGGGGGGGTGCAATGAGACCTGGGTGTCATGGTACATCAGTCATTGAAAGTGGGCATGCAGCTACAGCAGGCAGTAAAGAAAGCAAATGGCATGTTGGCCTTCATAGCGAGAGGATTTGAGTATAGGAGCAGGGAGGTCTTACTGCAGTTGTACAGGATCTTGGTGAGACCACACCTTGAGTATTGTGTACAATTTTGGTCTCCTAATCTGAGGAAGGACATTCTTGCTATTGAGGGAGTGCAGCGAAGATTCACCAGACTGACTCCCGGGATGGCGGGACTGACATATGAAGAAAGACTGGATCGACTAGGCTTATATTCACTGGAATTTAAAGAATGAGAGGGGATCTCATAGAAACATATAAAATTCTGACGAGATTGGACAGGTTAGATGCAGGAAGAATGTTCCCGATGTTGGGGAAGTCCAGAACCAGGGGTCACAGTCGAAGGATAAGGGGTAAGCCATTTAGGTCCGAGATGAGGAGAAACTTTTTCACCCAGAGAATTATGAACCTATGGATTTCTCTACCACAGAAAGTTGTTGAGTCCAGTTCGTTGGATATATTCAAAAGGGAGTTAGATGTGGCCCTTACGGCTAAAGGGATTAGAGGGTATGGAGAGAAGGCGGGAGTGGGGTACTGAAGTTGCATGATCAGCTATGATCATATTGAATGGTAGTGCAGGCTCCTCGGGCTGAATGGCCTGCTCCTGCACCTATTTTCTATGTTTCTATGTTTCTCTGAACTGCCTCCAATGCAAGTATATCCTTCCTTAAATACAAAGACCAAAACTGAACGCAGTACTCCATGTGTGGCCTCACCAATACCCTGTATAGTTGTAGTTTTTATACTCCATCCCCCTTGCAATAAAGGCCAACATTCCATTTGCCTTCCTGATTACTTGCATATTAATTTTGGTCTCCTAATCTGAGGAAGGACATTCTTGCTATTGAGGGAGTGCAGCGAAGGTTCACCTGACTGATTCCCGGGATGGCAGGACTGACATATGAAGAAAGACTGGATCGACTAGGCTTATATTCACTGGAATTTAGAAGAATGAGAGGGGATCTCATAGAAGCATATAATTCTGACGGGATTGGACAGGTTAGATGCAGGAAGAAGGTTCCCGATGTTGGGGAAGTCCAGAACCAGGGGTCACAGTCTAAGGATAAGGGGTAAGCCATCTAGGTCCCTCTGTACTGCAGCACTTTGCAATTTTTCTCCATTTAAATAGTCATTTGCTTTTCTATTTTTTCTGCCAAAGTGGATAACCTCACATTTTCCCAAATTATACTCCATCTGTCAAATGTTTGCCCACTCACTTAGCCTGTCTATATCCCTTTGCAGATTTTTTGTGTCCTCCTCACAATTTGCTTTCCCACCCATCTTTGTATCATCAGCAAACTTGGCTACATTACACTCGGTCCTTTCAGCCAAGTCATTAATATAGATTGTAAATAATTGAGGACCCAGCACTGATCCCTATGGCACCCCACTAGTTTGCTGTTTGCCAACTGGAAAAAGATTCATTTATCCCGACTCTCTGTTTTCTGTTCGTTAGCCAATCATTTATCTATGATAACATATTGCCCCAACCCCGTGAACTTTTATCTTGTGCAGTAATCTTTTATGAGGTACCTTATCGAATGCCTTCTGGAAATCCAAATACACCACATCCACTGGTTCCCCCTTATCCACCCGGCTCATTACATCCTCAAAGAACTCCAGCAAATTTCTCAAACATGAATTCTCTTTCATAAAAGAATGCTGACTCTGCTTGACTGAAGTATGCTTTTCCAAATGTCCTGCTACTGCTTCCTTAATAATGGACTCCAGCATTTTCCCAATGACAGATGTTAGGCTAACTGGTCTATAGTTTCCTGTGTTATGTCTGCCTCCTTTTTTAAATAGGGGCGTTACATTTGCAGTTTTCCAATCCGCTGGGACCTCCCAAGAACCAAGGGAATTGTGGTACATTAAAAAACAATGCATCCATTATCTCTGCAGCCACCTCTTTTAAGACGCTAGGGTGCAAGCCAATCGATCCAGGGGACTTGTCCGCCTTTAGTCCCATTATTTTACCGAGTACTACTTCTTTAATGATAATTGTTTTTCGTTCCTCCCTCCCTATAGCCCCTAGATTATCCATTATTGGGATGTTTTTAGTGTCTTCTATCGTGAAAACCTATACAAAATATTTGTTCAACGTCTCTGCCATTTCCCTGATCCCCATTTTTAATTCCCCGGTCTCATCCACTAAGGGACTAACATTTACTTTAGCCACTTTTTCCTTTTTATGTAACTGTAGAAACTCTTACTATCTGTTTTTATATTTTGTGCTAGTTTACTTTCATAATCTTATCTTCCCTTTCTTTATTAGGGTTTGATTAGGGCAGGGAAAATGGAGTATGAGAAGAAGCTTGCAGGGAACATTAAGACGGATTGCAAAACTTTCTATAGATATGTAAAGAGAAAAAGGTTAGTAAAGACAAACGTAGGTCCCCTGCAGTCAGAATCAGGGGAAGTCATAACGGGGAACAAAGAAATGGCGGACCAATTGAACAAGTACTTTGGTTCGGTATTCACGAAGGAGGACACAAACAACCTTCCGGTTATAAAAGGGGTCGGGGGGTCTAGTAAGGAGGAGGAACTGAGGGAAATCCTTATTAGCCGGGAAATTGTGTTGGGGAAATTGAAGGCCGATAAATCCCCAGGACTGCATCCCAGAGTACTTAAGGAGGTGGCCTTAGAAATAGTGGATGCATTGACAGTCATTTTCCAACATTCCATTGACTCTGGATCAGTTCCTATAGAGTGGAGGGTAGCCAATGTAACCCCACTTTTTAAAAAATGAGGGAGAGAGAAAACAGGGAATTATAGACCGGTCAGCCTGACATCGGTAGTGGGTAAAATGATGGAATCAATTATTAAGGATGTCATAGCAGTGCATTTGGAAAGAGATGACATGATAGGTCCAAGTCAGCATGGATTTGTGAAAGGGAAATCATGCTTGACAAATCTTCTGGAATTTTTTGAGGATGTTTCCAGTAGAGTGGACAAGGGAGAACCAGTTGATGTGGTATATTTGGACTTTCAGAAGGCGTTCGACAAGGTCCCACACAAGAGATTGATGTGCAAAGTTAGAGCACATGGGATTGGGGGTAGTGTGCTGACATGGATTGAGAACTGGTTGTCAGACAGGAAGCAAAGAGTAGGAGTAAATGGGTACTTTTCAGAATGGCAAGGGTGACTAGTGGGGTACCGCAAGGTTCTGTGCTGGGGCCCCAGCTGTTTACACTGTACATTAATGATTTAGATGAGGGGATTAAATGTAGTATCTCCAAATTTGCGGATGACACTAAGTTGGGTGGCAGTGTGAGCTGCGAGGAGGATGCTGTGAGGCTGCAGAGCGACTTGGATAGGTTAGGTGAGTGGGCAAATGCATGGAAGATGAAGTATAATGTGGATAAATGTGAGGTTATCCACTTTGGTGGTAAAAACAGAGAGACAGACTATTATCTGAATGGTGACAGATTAGGAAAAGGAGAGGTGCAAAGAGACCTGGGTGTCGTGGTACATCAGTCATTGAAGGTTGGCATGCAGGTGCAGCAGGCGGTTAAGAAAGCAAATGGCATGTTGGCCTTCATAGCAAGGGGATTTGAGTACAGGGGCAGGGAGGTGTTGCTACAGTTGTACAGGGCATTGGTGAGGCCACACCTGGAGTATTGTGTACAGTTTTGGTCTCCTAACTTGAGGAAGGACATTCTTGCTATTGAGGGAGTGCAACGAAGGTTCACCAGACTGATTCCCGGGATGGCGGGACTGACCTATCAAGAAAGACTGGATCAACTGGGCTTGTATTCACTGGAGTTCAGAAGAATGAGAGGGGACCTCATAGAAGCATTTAAAATTCTGACGGGGTTAGACAGGTTAGATGCAGGAAGAATGTTCCCAATGTTGGGGAAGTCCAGAACCAGAGGTCACAGTCTAAGGATAAGGGGTAAGCCATTTAGGACCGAGATGCGGAGGAACTTCTTCACCCAGAGAGTGGTGAACCTGTGGAATTCTCTACCACAGAAAGTTGTTGAGGCCAATTCACTAAATATATTCAAAAAGGAGTTAGATGAGGTCCTTACTACTCGGGGGATCAAGGGGTATGGCGAGAAAGCAGGAATGGGGTACTGAAGTTGAATGTTCAGCCATGAACTCATTGAATGGCGGTGCAGGCTAGAAGGGCCGAATGGCCTACTCCTGCACCTATTTTCTATGTTTCTATTTTCTATTTTTGTTGTTGTTCTTTGCTGGCTTTTAAAAGTTTCCCAATCCTCTGGCCTCCCACTAGTCTTGGCCACTTTATATGCCCTTGTTTTCAATTTGATACCCTCCCTTATTTCCTTAGTTAGCCACGGATGGTTATCCCTTCTCTTACAGTCGTTCCTGCTCATTGGGATAATTTTTTGTTGTGAGTTATGAAATATCTCCTTAAATGTTTACCACTGCTCATTAACCGTTCCACTCCTTTATCTATTTTCCCAGTCCACTTTAGCCAACTCTGCCCTCATACCTTTGTAGTCTCCTTTATTTAAGCTTAGGACAATGGTTTGAGAACCAACTTTCTCACCCTCCAACTAAATTTGAAATTCAACCATGCTATGGTCACTCATTCCTAGAGGATCCTTTACTAGGAGATCGTTTATTAATCCTGTCTCATTACACAGTACCAGATCTAAGATAGCCTGCTCCCTGGTTGGTTCCACAACGTACTGTTCAAGGAAACTATCCCGGATACACTCTCTGAACTCTTCCTCAAGGCCACCCTGGCCAATTTGCTTTGTTCAATCAATATGAAGGTTAAAATCGCCCATGATTATTGCCGTTCCTTCTTTACAAGCCTCCATTATTTCTTGATTTATACTCCGTCCAACAGTGCAGCTGCTGTTAGGAGGCCTATAAACTACACCCATCAGTGACTTTTTCCCCTTATTATTCCTTATCTCCACCCAAACTGATTCAACATCTTGATCTTCTGAGCCAATATCGTTTCTCACTAATGCACTGATCTCATCCTTTATTAACAGTGGTAAGCCCCCTCCTTTTCCTTTCTGTCTGTCCTTCCGAATTGTCAAATACCCATGAATATTTAGCTCCCAGTCCAGGTCACCTTGCAACCACGTCTCTGTAATGGCTACTCGATCATACCCATGAGGGGACCAAATGTAATATATCCAAGTTTGCTGATGATACAAAGCTAGGTGGGAATGTAAGTTGTGAAGAGAATGCAAAAAGGTTTCAAGGCTAAGTGAGTGGGCAAGAACATGGCAAATGGAATATAATGTTTCGAAATGTCCGTTATTCACTTTGGTCGGAAAAATAGAAAGGCAGAGTATTTTTTAAATGGTGAGAGATTGGGAAATATTGGTGTTCAGAGGAACCTGGGATGGGGGGATTGTCCTACAAGGAAAGATTGAACAGGCTAGGCCTATATTAGAAACATAGAAAGTTACAGCGCAGAAGGAGGCCATTCCGGCCCATCGTGTCCACGCCGGCCGACAACGAGCCGCAAGGCCCTCAGTCAGCAGCCCTAAAGATTACATATAAACCTATGAACAATGACGGAAAAGCAAAGAGCACCCAGCCCAACCAGTCCGCCTCACACAACTGTGACACCCCTTATACTGAAACATTCTACACTCCACCCCAACCGAAGCCATTTGATCTTATGGGAGAGGCAAAAATAGATAAAAACCCAGGCCAATTTAGGGAGAAAAAATCTGGGAAAATTCCGCTCCGACCCATGCAGGCGATCGAAACTAGTCCAGGAGATCACCCTGGCCGTATTCTATTCCCTGCAGTACTTACCATTATATCTGTGCCGTCCAACAAAAGGTTATCCCGTCTAATCCCAATTACCAGCTGGAGTTTCGAAGAATAAGAGGTGATCTCATTGAAACATACAAAATTCCTACAGGGCTTGACAGGGTAGATGCAGGGAAGATGTTTCACCTGGCTGGGGAGTCGAGAACCAGGGGTCACAGTCTCAGAATAAGGGGTCAGCCAGTTATAACTGAGATGAGGAGAAATTTAACTCAGAAGGTTGTGAATATTTGGAATTCTCTACCCCAGAGAGCTGTGGAAGCTCAGTCATTGAGGATATTCAAGACAGAGATCGATAGGTTTTGGGATATTAAGGGAATCAAGGGATATGGGAATTGTTCAGGCAAGTGGAGTTGAGGTAGAAGATCAGCCATGATCTCATTGAATTGCAGAGCAGGCTCGAAGAGCCAAATGGCCGACTTTGACTTCTAATTCATATGTTCTTAGAGGGAATATTGGTGGTGAGTAGTCCATAATTTGTGACTTGAGCCTTGTAGATGATGGAGAGGCTTTGAGGGGATCAAGAGGTGAGCCAGTCATTGCAGAGTACAGTCTCTGACCTGCTCCTGTGTTGATATGGCTGGTCCAGTTAAGATCCTGGTCAGTGCCCAAGATGTTGATGGTGGGAAATTTAGCAATGACGATTCCATTGAAGGCCTGGGAGATGGCTGGGCTTTCTATTGTTGGAGAAGGTCATTACCTGGCATTTACACGGCATGGATGTTACCTGCTGGGATGTCAGCCCAAAGCTGGATGTTTTCCAAGTCATGTGTTGACTGACATGTACTGCTTCATTATTAAAGGAGCTGTGACTGGATCTGCAGCTGCACTCCTGGTCTTATGACAGAAGGTAGGTCATTGATGAAGCAGCTGAAGATGGTTGAGCCTAGGACTGTGCCTTGTGGGATTCCGGTAGTGATGTCCTGGGGCTGTGATGGTTGGTCTCCAACAACTCTAATCATCTTCCTGTGTGTCAAATATGACTCCAGCTGCTGGAGGGTTTCTCTTTGACCCCACTGACCTCAGTGTTTCTTGGACTGCTTGTGCCATACATGCCGTTTGATAGCACTATTGATGATTTCTTCCATCACTTGTTGATGATTGGCTGGAGGTTGCTAGGGTGGCAATTGGCCAGTTAGATTTATCCTGTTTTTTGTGGATAGAACATACATTGATAATTTTACCCAATGTTAGGTAGATGCCAGATATTGTAGCTGGCCTGGAGTATCTTGGCTGGTGATTAGTTCTGGTGGACTGGTCTTCACTACAGTTGGAATGTTGTCTTGCTGTGTCCTGTGCATGTAATATGTAGCATGAACTGAATTGGCTGGACAGTGGCAGCAATGATAGTGAGGACCTCGTCCACTCGGATTGCAAATCATTTAGAAAAAACAGTTCAGACAAAATGTTTTTTTTCAGGGTGGAAACTGTGAGATTTCAGGGAAAGATGATGGAGAGGACTTCCTCCGGTTGCTGAGCTCAATGGAGGTGCTCAGTTTCAGTCCAGACGAACAGAACAGCATCTTCCGCATTCTCTCTTCAGTTCTTCACCTGGGGAATGTCTACTTCGAGAAATATGAGGTTTGTTTTTTTAAACATGTAACTCTTACACTGAAATAAAAACAGAAAATGCTGGAAGCACTCAGCAGGTCAGGCAGCGTCTGTGGAGAGAGAAAGGTGTGGTTAACATTTCAGGTCAATGAAAACAAAGCCTTGCATTTGTATATCGCCTTTCCCAACCACCAGACGTCCCAAAGCACTTTACAGAAATGAAGTACTTTTGGAGTGTGGTCACTGCTGTAATGTTGGTTGGAGAACCCTGACTGTGGGTTTGGCTGTAACTCTGACGGTGCAGGCTTGGGGCTATGGTGTTTGATCTGCGACCTGCATCACTGCCTGCTCAGGCTCCTGGGGCCAACAAACCACGAGCAGTGAATTCCTGGCTTGTGCTACAGGCTGGGATATAATCAAAGACTTTATGGGTGGTTTATATACAGAATAATAGACACCCAGGAGTGAGTTGCAAGCTGCAATCTACTTGGGGAGTTTTAATGGGTTATAGATAGAATAATCGATAAGTTACAGGGTACAATCTGAGTGAGAGTTTTGGAAGGTTTACAAATAGAATAATGGATACTTGGAAGGATATAATCTCATCAGGGAGGTCTGGATTATTTGATAAACTCCAAAATCATCCAGCTGTCTGCTTTGATTGTCGTCACACCTGATATGACATGTCAGCAGGAGCGGTGCTAAACTGTTCCCATGGTTACACATTATTGGATTTTATTGTTCACATCTAATATTTTTCAACCAAAGTTGCTGGCAGTTAAGAATACCTGGAATCTGTCTCATTGACATACTCACCATGTGCTTAACTATTGCAGACCGATTCACAGGAGATTGCTTCAGTGGTGAGTGCTCGGGAGATCCGTGTGGTGGCGGAGCTGTTACAGATCTCTCCTGAGGGGCTGCAGAAGTCCATCACGTTTAAAGTAACAGTAAGTTCGCTTCGCTGAGGCTGCAGATCATGCAACCTCACAATGAATCTTTTTACAATCAGTCTCCACGTGGAAACCATCTTAAGCAGGTAAACTGAGCTTCACAGGCAGTACCACAAAAACATGTGATATACTGGAGCCAAACCAGGATTCGAAGAGGGATTTCTACCACCATGGACCTCACTTCAGCTGAAATACAATTGCTCAAGATACAGGGACAACTTTAGAATGAAAGAGTTCTGTGTGTTTAGCATTGTGTGCGTCATCCTGTGACCCTCTGATTTGAGAACAGTGTAGAGCCCATATGCTCAAATCAAACACCACTCGCATCTGATTCAACCCTTTCATTGATCAACACTCATTCATCTGCCCAAAGCTTTTCACATACAAGCCAACTAGGGCATCGAAGATAGAGATAGTATCCTAGGGGTAGGATCAATTCAAGTTCCTTTATCATCCCATTCCTCAGAAAACCCCCACCCTCAGCCCTCTAAGTTGGGTGGCAGTGTGAGCTGCGAGGAGGATGCTATTAGGCTGCAGAGTGACTTGGATAGGTTAGGTGAGTGGGCAAATGCATGGCAGATGAAGTATAATGTGGATAAATGTGAGGTTATCCACTTTGGTGGTAAAAACAGAGAGACAGACTATTATCTGAATGGTGACAGATTAGGAAAAGGGAAGGTGCAACGAGACCTGGGTGTCATGGTACATCAGTCATTGAAGGTTGGCATGCAGGTACAGCAGGCGGTTAAGAAAGCAAATGGCATGTTGGCCTTCATAGCGAGGGGATTTGAATACAGGGGCAGGGAGGTGTTGCTACAGTTGTACAGGGCCTTGGTGAGGCCACACCTGGAGTATTGTGTACAGTTTTGGTCTCCTAACTTGAGGAAGGACATTCTTGCTATTGAGGGAGTGCAGCGAAGGTTCACCAGACTGATTCCCGGGATGGCGGGACTGACCTATCAAGAAAGATTGGATCAATTGGGCTTGTATTCACTGGAGTTCAGAAGAATGAGAGGGGACCTCATAGAAACGTTTAAAATTCTGACGGGTTTAGACAGGTTAGATGCAGAAAGAATGTTCCCAATGTTGGGGAAGTCCAGAACCAGGGGTCACAGTCTGAGGATAAGGGGTAAGCCATTTAGGACCGAGATGAGGAGAAACTTCTTCACCCAGAGAGTGGTGAACCTGTGGAATTCTCTACCACAGAAAGTAGTTGAGGCCAATTCACTAAATATATTCAAAAGGGAGTTAGATGAAGTCCTTACTACTCGGGGGATCAAGGGTTATGGCGAGAAAGCAGGAAGGGGGTACTGAAGTTTCATGTTCAGCCATGAACTCATTGAATGGCGGTGCAGGCTAGAAGGGCTGAATGGCCTGCTCCTGTACCTATTTTCTATGTTTCTATGTTTCTGTGTCATCATTTTCCATGATTCTATGACACCATGTTAATAGAAACTTTACATACACATTGGATAAAACACCCAAGTGACTACCCTTGTGTGTTGTTAGTTAGTATGATTGCACTAGGTTGAGGGTGAGTGTGAAGGGTGTAAAGTGAGATGGGGATGTGATAATGTAGATCAAGAGGAGTGGGTGGAGGTGCAAGGTAAGTTGGTGTGAGTAAGGATGTGCAGGAGTAGGGCAGGGAAGGCAGAGTGATGGGGATGTGATGAGAGGCACAGCAGGATGAGCTTCAGTGTGGTTTTGTACTAATGTTTCGTGATCCACTGAGATCATTGAAAGGTTTGTGCCACTGCAGCCAGGTCCTCCTGACCACATCCCTGCTTGTACCCTCCTGTGCAATGTGCAACCAGGCTGTGTTGGTGTCCTGGGGAGGTGTCTTCCGCCCATGGGAGGGGAAGAGGACCTTCCTGCGTGCTCTGATTCCCTCCATAAGCATGTAGCAGAAGTCATGGGAGAGCCTGGGTGCAGCGCTGTGCCTTTGTGCCGTGATTGTCAGTGTTTGCAGCACCTCATTGCTGTACAACAGCACAACTGTCCAAAGAAAGTTGGCCATGGTCCCTTTAAGGAAACGGGCTGATGATGCATCATGAATGATATCACCAGTCCCGCTTCCTCCAATTGGACCGTGAAATGCCCTGGTCGTGCTTAACAAGCCCTATTAATGTAAATTCATTTTAGACAGCGGGATGGAGCCAGCAGCGGGGCCGTGACCCGACACCATCCTCACCTGACCCGCCGAGGTGAGCAAAATCCCGGCCTAAGTTTCCTGAGCTTGTTATTTCCTCTCTGCTTCATGACATCCCTCTCATTATTCCCTGTTGGAATCCTTCCAATCTAGCTCCTTTTGTTTATTCGTACATGGGATGTGGGCGTCGCTGGCCAGGTCGGCATTTATTGCCCATCCCTAATTGCCTCTCGAGAAGGTGATGGTGAGCCGCCGCCTTGAACCGCTGCAGTCCGTGTGGTGAAGATGCTCCCACAGTGCTGTTAGGGAGGGAGTTCCAGGATTGTGACCCAGCGACGATGAAGGAACGGCCGATATATTTCCAAGTCAGGATGGTGTGTAACTTGGAGGGGAACATGGAGGTGGTGGTGTTCCCATGCGCCTGCTGCCCTTGTCCTTCTAGGTGGTAGGGGTCACAGGTTTGGGAAGGACTGCGCAGTGCATCTTATAGATGGTACGTACTGCAGCCACAGTGCGCCGGGAGTGAATGTTGAAGGTGGTGGATGGGATGCCAATCAAGCGACTGCTTTGTCCTGGATGGTGTCGAGCTTCTTGAGTGTTGTTGGAGCTGCACTCATCCAGGCAAGTGGAGAGTGTTCCATCACACTCCTGACTTGTGCCTTGTAGATGGTGGAAAGGCTTTGGGGAGTCAGGGGGTGAGACACTCGTCGCAGAATACCCAGCCTCTGACCTGCTCTTGTAGCCACAGTATTTATGTGGCTGGTCCAGTTAAGTTTCTGGTCAATGGTGACCCCCAGGATGTTGATGGTGGAGGATTCGGTGATGGTAATGCCGCTGAATGTCAAGGGACGGTGGTTAGACTCTCGCTTGTTGGAGATAGTCATTGCCTGGCACTTGTGTGGCGCGAATGTTATTTGCTACTTATCAGCCCAAGCCTGAATGTTGTCCAGGTCTTGCTGCATGCGGGCATGGACTGCTTCATTATCTGAGGAGTTGCGAATGGCACTGAGCACTGCACTCATCAGCGAACATACCCACTTCTGACCTTATGATGGAGGGAAGGTCATTGAAGCAGCTGAAGATGGTTGGGCCGAGGACACTGCCCTGAGGAACTCCTGCAGCGATGTCCTGGGGTTGAGATGATTGACCTCCAACCACCACAACCATCTCCCTTTGTGCTGGGTATGACTCCAGCCAATGGAGAGTTTTTCCCCGATTCCCATTGACTTCAGTTTACTCAGGTTCCTTGATACCACACTTTGTCAAATGCTGTCTTGATGTCCAGGGCAGTCACTCTTACCTCACCTCTGGAATTCAGCTCTTTTGTCCATGTTTGGACCAAGGCTATAATGAGGTCTGGAGCTGAGAGGCTCTGGCAGAACCCAAACTGAGCATCAGTGAGTAGGTAATTGGTGAGTAAATGCCGCTTGATAGCACTGTTGACGTCACCTTCCATCACTTTGCTGATGATGGGGCGGTAATTGGTCGGATTGGATTTGTCCTGCGTTTTGTGGACAGGTCATACCTGGGCAGTTTTCCACATTGTCGGATAGATGCCAGTGTTGCTGCTGTACTGGAACAGCTTGGCTAGAGGCGCGGCTAGTTCTGGAGCACAAGTCTTCAGCACGACAGCCGGGATGTTGTCGGGGCCCATAACCTTTGCTGTATCCAGTGCGCTCAGCCGTTTCTTGATAACACGTGGAGTGAATCGAATTGGCTGAAGACTGGCTTCTGTGATGGTGGGGACCTCAGGAGGAGGCCGATATGGATCATCCACTCGGCACTTCTGGCTGAAGATGGTTCCAAACACTTCAGCCTTGTCTTTTGCACTCGCGTGCTGGGCTCTGCCATCATTGAGGATGGGAATATTCATGGAGCTTCCTCCTCCCGTTAGTTGTTTAATGGTCCACCACCATTCATAGAAAATAGGTGCAGGAGTAGGCCATTCGGCCCTTCGAGCCTGCACCACCATTCAATATGATCATGGCTGATCATGCACTTCAGTACCCCATTCCTGTCTTCTCTCCATACCCCTTGATCCCTTTAGCCGTAAGGGCCACATCTAACTCCCTTTTGAATATATCCAACGAACTGGACTCCACAACTTTCTGTGGTAGAGAAATCCATAGGTTCATAATTCTCTGGGTGAAAAAGTTTCTCCTCATCTCTGACCTAAATGGCTTACCCTTTATCCTTCGACTGTGACCCCTGGTTCTGGACTTCCCCAACATCGGGAACATTCTTCCTGCATCTAACCTGTCCAATCTCGTCAGAATTTTATATGTTTCTATGAGATCCCCTCTCATTCTTCTAAATTCCATTAAATATAAGCCTAGTCGATCCAGTCTTTCTTCATATGTCAGTCCTGCCATCCCGGGAGTCAGTCTGGTGAACCTTCGCTGCACTCCCTCAATAGCAAGAATGACCTTCCTCAGATTAGGAGACCAAAACTGTACACAATATTCAAGGTGTGGCCTCACCAAGGCCCTGTACAACTGCAGTAAGACCTCCTCGCTCCTATACTCAAATCCTCTCGCTATGAAGGCCAACATGCCATTTGCCTTCTTCACCAGCTGCTGTACCTGCATGCCAACTTTCAGTGACTGATGAACCATGACATCTAGGTCTCATTACACCTCCCCTTTTCCTAATCTGTCACCATTCAGATAATAATCTGCCTCTCTGTTTTTACCACCAAAGTGGATAACCTCACATTTATCCACATTATACTGCATCTGCCATGCATTTGCCCACTCACCTAACCTGTCCAAGTCACCCTGCAGCCTCTTAGCATCCTCCTCACAGCTCACACCGCCAACCAGCTTAGTGTCATCTGCAAACTTGGAGATATTACACTCAATTCCTTCATCTAAATCATTAACGTAGCTTGTAAATAGCTGAGGTCCCAGCACTGAACCTTGCGGTACCCCACTAGTCACTGCCTGCCATTCTGAAAAGGACCTGTTTATTCCCACTCTTTGCTTCCTGTCTGCCAACCAGTTCTCTATCCACGTCAGTAGATTACCCCCATGTCTGGATGTGGCAGGACTGCAGAGCTTTGATCTGATCCGTTGATTGTGGGATCGCTTAGCTCTGTCTATAGCGTGCTGCTCCCGCTGTTTAGCATGCATGTAGTCCTGTGTTGCAGCTTCCCCAGGTTGGTACCTCATTTTTAGGTACGCCTGGTGCTGCTCCTGGCATTCCCTTCTGCACTCCTCATTGAACCAGGGTTGGTCCCTGGGCTTGATGGTAATGGTAGAGTGAGGGATATGCCGGGCCATGAGGTTACAGATTGTGCTGGAATACAGTTCTGCTGCTGATGGCCCACAGCGCCTCATGGATGCCCAGTTTTGAGCTGCTAGATCTGTTCTGAATCTATCCCATTTAGCACGGTGGTAACAAAACACGATGGAGGGTGTCCCCAGTGTGAAGACGGGACTTTGTCTCCACAATGACTGTACGGTGGTTGCTGCTAACAATGCTGTCCTGGACAGATGCATCTGTGACATCCTGCCATTCTCACTGCAGGAAATAGTCCGAACCAAAGTCATGCTTTTTCCCTCCTCGACCTCCCCACAGCATTCAATACAGTCGAGCATACCCTCCTCCAGTATCTCTCTCTGTCGGCCAACTCTGAGAGACCACTGCTGTAGCATATCTCGCATTGTCACTCCTTGTCCTCCACTGCCCTCGGTACCCTTGGCAACACTCTCCTCATCAATCACCTCACACACATTTTGCATCACAAAAGCTCCCAACTACAATTTTTATGATCTGTCTTTGAAATGTATCGCCTCCTGAAGGCTTGACGTATACGGTTGCTGCTGAGGTGCAGAAAGAAAGAACTGGCATTTATATAGCAACTTTCATGACCTAAAGGATGTGCAAAACTGTTACATAGCCAATTAAGTTATTTTGAAGAGTGTCACTGCTGTAATGTAGGTTACGCAAACGTCAATTTATGGAAAGCAAGGTCCCATAAGATAAATGATCAGATAATCTGTTTTAGGTGTTGGTTGAGGGATAAATATTGGCTTCATCACCGGGGAGAACTTCCCTGCTCCTCTTCAAATAGTGCCGTGGGATCTTTAACGTCCACCTGTGAGAGTAGATGAGGCCTCTGTTTAATGCCTCATCTGCAAGACGGTACCTCCGACAGTGTAGCACTCCCTCTGTACTGCAGTGGGGTGTTAGCCTAGATTATGTACCCAAGTCTCTGGATTGGGACTTGAACCGGTGACCTTCTGACCCAGAGGCAAGAGTGACATCACTGGGGAGCATGGGTAACATCCACCCTACTGCCCCCGCCCCCCAGCCTCCCCAAACAGGTGGGCAGGCGTAATGCATGGATAGTGTAGTGGGCTTCTGCCTTCCTTCCCCACCCCCTTCCCCAAACCCTCCCCACCCCCTTCCCCAAACCCTCCCCACCCCCTTCCAAAACCCCTCCCCTCTCCCAACCCCTCCCCTCCCAACCCCTCCCCACCCCCTTCCCCAACCCCTCCCCTCCCCACCCCCTTCCCCAACCCCTCCCCTCCCCAACCCCTTCTCTCCCCCAACCCCTCCTCTCCCCCAACCCCTCCTCTCCCACTCCCCCAATCCCCTCCCCAACCCCTCCCCAACCCCTCTCCCACTCCCCCCTCTCCCACTCCCCCCTCTCCTAATCCCCTCCCCACCCAACCCCTCCCCTCCCCACCCCCTTCCCCAAACCCTCCCCACCCCCTTCCCCAACCCCTCCCCTCTCCCAACCCCTCCCCTCCTCTCCCCCAACCCCTCCTCTCCCACTCCCCCCTCTCCCAATCCCCTCCCCCTCCCCCAACCCCTCCTCTCCCCAACCCCCTCCCCTCCCCCAACCCCCTCCCCAACCCTTCCTCCAACCTCCTCAGCCCCAACCACTCCTCTCCCCCAAACCCCCCCTCCCCAACCCCCTCCCCAACCCTCTCCCCAACCCCTTCCCCCAACCCCATCCTCCATAACCCCCTCCCCTAAACCCTTCCCTGAATTCCCTCCCTCATCCTTCTCCTCAACCCTCTCCCCCAACCCCCCCCCATTCCACTCCCCCCGTTCCACTCCCCCCATTCCCCTCCCCTCCATTCCTCTCCCTTGTTCCCCTCCCCCCGTTCACCTCCCCCATTTTCGTACACAGCTATTAAATTAGTTTATTTTTGTAGTTTCTTAACACTGAATATTGACAGGAAATGTGAGGCACCTCTCTGTACATTAGGAAGACAGGGTTAGTGAGCAGATCTGATAGTGAGTTAAAATTACCAAACAATAAACTAAAGTAAATGGGAGATCCTATTTGCACAGGCCGGTGCGCCGGTAACTGGAGGACATCGATTTAAAAGCATCATGGAAAGAACAGGGTGAAAGTGTTGGAGAATTTATCTTATGCTGTGGGTTACTGGGAGAAGAACATAAGAAATAGGAGCAGGAGTCGGCCACATGGCCCCTCGAGTCTGCTCCGCCATTCAATAAGATCATGGCTGATCTGATCATAGACTCAGCTCCACTTCCCCGCCCGCTCCCCATAACCCTTTACTCCCTTATCGTTCAAAAATCTGTCTATCTCCGCCTTAAATATATTCAATGCCCCAGCCTCCACAACTCTCTGGGGCAGAGAATTCCACAGATTTACAACCCTCAGAGAGAAGGAATTCCTCCTCATCTCCGTTTCAAATGTGCGACCCCTTATTCTGAAACTATGCCCACTAGTTCTAGATTCCCTCTTGAGGGGAAACGTCCTCGCTGCATCCACCATGTCAAGCTCCCTCTGTATCTTATATGTTTCAATAAGATCACCTCTCATTCTTCTAAACTCCAATGAGTATAGGCCCAACCTGCTCAACCTTTCTTCATAAGTCAACACCCTCATCTCCGGAATCAACCTAGTGAACCTTCTCTGAACAGCCTCCAAAGCAAGTATATCCCTCCTTAAATACAGAGACCAAAACTGTATACAGTACCCTGTACAGTTGTAGCAGGACTTCTCTGCTTTTATACTCTATCCCCCTTGCAATAAAGGCCAACATTCCATTGGCCTTCCTGATCACTTGCTGTACCTGCATATTATCCTTTTGTGTTTCAGGTACAAGGGCCCCCAGGTCCCTCTGTACCACCGCATTTTGTAATCTCTCCCCATTTAAATAATAATTAGCTTTTTTATTTTACCTATCACAGTGGATAACCTCATATTTTCCCGCATTATACTCCATCTGCCAAATTTTTGCCCACTCACTTAGCCTATCTATATCCCTTTGCAGATTCTTTGCATCCTCCTCACAACTTGCTTTCCCACCCATCTTTGTATCATCAGCAAACTTGGTAACTTTAGACTCGGTCCCTTCTTCCAAGTCATTAATATAGATTGTAAATAGTTTGGCCCCAGCCCTGATCCCTGCGGCACCCCACTAGTCACTGTTTGCCAACCGGAAATTACGCATTTATCCCAACTCTGTTTTCTGTTAGTTAGTCAATCCTCTATCCATGCTAATATATTACCCCTAACCCCGTGAACTTTTATTTTGTGCAGTAACCTTTTATGTGGCACCTTATCGAATGTCTTCTGGAAATCCCAATATAGGTTGGACCTCCCTTGTCCGGCATACAACCCTCGTCCGGCACCATTCCCGGCCGGGGGCGCATGCACAGAACGTGGCCGACCTCCACCCCGACACTGGGGCCGCTCCGACACTGGGCCCCCTGGGGCCGCTCCGACACTGGGGCCGCTCCGACACTGGGCCCCCTGGGGCCACTCCGAAACTGGGACCGCTCCGACACTGGGCCCCCTGGGGCCGCTCCGACACTGGGGCCGCTCCGACACTGGGCCCCCTGGGGCCGCTCCGACACTGGGGCCGCTCCGACACTGGGCCCCCTGGGCCTGCTCCGACACTGGGGCCGCTCCGACACTGGGGCCGCTCCGACACTGGGCCCACTGGGGCTGCTCCGACACTGGGCCCACTGGGGCCGCTCCGACACTGGGGCCGCTCTGACACTGGGCCCCCTGGGGCCGCTCCGACACTGGGGCCGCTCCGACACTGGGCCCCCTGGGGCCGCTCCGACACTTCGAGCCTGATCGGATGCCGACCTCCTCCCCCCCTCCCCCTCCCCCCTCAGGCTGCTGACCTACCCTCATCCGGCAGGTCCCAAGAGAGCTGGATAAGGGAGGTTCGACCTGTACACCACATCCCCTGGTTCCCCCTTTACCCACCCGGCTCCTTACATCCTCAAAGAACTCCAGCAAATTTGTCAAACATGATTTCCCTTTCATAAAACCATGCCGACCCTGCTTGACTGCATTATGATTTTCTAAATTTCCTGCTACTACTTCTTTAATGATGGACTCATTTTCCCAGTGACAGGTGTTCGGCTAACTGGTCTATAGTTTCCTGCTTTCTGTTTCCCTTCTTTCTTAAATAGGGGCGTTACATTTGCGGTTTTCCGGTCCGCTCGCACCCTTCCAGAATCCAGGGAATTTTGGTAGATTACAACCAATGCATCCACTATCTCTGCAGCAACTTCTTTTAAGACCCGAGGATGCAGCCATCAGGTCCAGCAGACTAGTCCAACTTTAGTCCCATTAGTTTGCCGAGTACTTTTATGTGGAATATCCGACCAGGAACATTGGAGGAGACAGAATTCAGAATATTTTTTAAAAGGGAAGTCCAAATACACCACATCCACTGGTTCCCCCTTATCCACCCTGCTCGTTACATCCTCAAAGAACTCCAGCAAATTTGTCAAACATGATTTCACTAGAGTTTAGAAGAATGAGAGGGGATCTCATTGAAACGTATAAAATTCTGACTGGGTTGGATAGACTGGATGCAGGGAGGATGCTTCTCCTTGCTGGGAAGTCTAGAACAAGGAGTCACTGTCATGTATGTATGCTTGGAGTTACTAGCCACTAGGTGGTGCGACTGTCAGAGGTCATTGGGCTGTACGCACATGTGTACAGCTCAGGTATAAAAGGCCAGCCATCTTGCAATGTAAGCACTTTGGGCCCTAATAAAGCAGAGCCAGGTTTGTACCTGTGTTAGTTTACAGTATTCAGTCTATCGAGTTATTACACACATAACATTCACAGTCTCAGGATACGGGGTAGGAAATTTAGGACCGAGATGAGGAGACATTTTTTCACTCAGAGGGTGGTGAACCTGTGGAATTCTCTACCACAGAAGGCTGTGGAGACCAAGTCACTGAATATATTTAAGAGGGAGATAGATAGATTTCTAGAAACAAAAGGCATCAAGGGGTATGGGGGAAAAACGAGAATATGGTGTTGAGATAGAGGATCAGCCATGATCATATTGAATGGCGGTACAGGCTCGAAGGGCCGAATGGCCTACTCCAGCTCCTATTTTCTATGTTTCTATGTTTCCCTTTCACAAATCCATGCTGACTCTGCTTGACTGTATTATGCTTTTCCAAATGTCCCGTTACTGCTTCCTTAATAATGGACTCCTGCATTTTCCCAACGACAGATGTTCGGCTAACTGGTCTGTAGTTTCCTGCTTTCTGTCAGCCTCCTTTTTTAAAGTGGAATTGAGTCCCACTGCGGTCTGCAGGCCAATCAGAACAGAGTTTGACCTTTTTGCAGGTTAGTCGTGTGGGCATCCCAGACTGCATCTTCTCTCCCACCTCTCCCACCTTGCTGCAGTTCACGAGCACTTACACTGTGCTTACACTGCTGTGGGCACCTCCCGGGGCTGGTTAAATGAGCAATCCCCACCCAGTGCAGTTGGGAGCAAGGGTCAGCGGTGCATAGGATTTTTGTGCTGAGGGTGTTTAATAGAACCATTTCTATTTCCCCCTTGACATGTTTACAGTATTATGTATGTTTAATGTACTAAAGATTACACACTGACACAACTGTTCATGATGTTGGGTTTCCGGGGAGCTAATGTGTTTTGTGCCTTCAGGAAACCATGAGAGAGAAGATTTTCACCCCTCTAACTGTGGAAAGTGCGGTCGATGCCAGGTAAGAATATGGTTGTTTACTTTATTTCTTTGATATTAAATAAAAATCTGCCAAACTGAGAGTCGTCGAGGAAAGTTGCAACTTGTGCCGCCGTAACAGTCGTGGGGCTAGAACCTCCATTTTCTTTGCCTGCTTAATGCCTACTTAACGCCCATTTTATCTCTGAAATGACGTTTAACGCCCAGACCTCGCCCAGTCTGGCACAAAATGGAAACTGACGGGCTTTTTTAGGAGACATATCGTTGAGCATTATTTTCCCAATCGGCTTAATGCCGAGAAACAATATTACTGCCCGCCCACTTTTTTGGGGCGGAATCAGCAGGATGGGTGAATTTAACGCCCATAATATCGGCCAACGTTACTTTCCGCACGGAAATAACGGCGAGATTCAATAATACTGCCCGGCGACTGTTTTTTGTCGTAAAGAGCATTTTTACCCAAACTAGCGGCCATCGTCAATTTCACCACCTCGCACACATATCGCCCACAATATCACCACCTCGCACACATATCGCCCACAATATCGCTCGTTCAAAAAACCGCCCACAAAAAGTGGAACTAACCGGGATGAACCACAGCGTTATGGACGCCATGTTGTAGATCACATGTTGCGTCCTTTAAAAGGCTGCTGTGCTTCAACCTCGGTGGAGTTCGGATGTACCCTGCAGGTCGTTGGAGTTGATGTGAACATCTGTAAAAACATCTTGATCATACTGTGACCGATTGGAATTGAAGAGGTGTGTTCGTCGGGATATTCCTTGTTTGTGACCAATCGGTGGAAAACAGAGAGCTACTGCAATGGGGCCTGTCCTTTCTCACCCTCTCTTGGTGACCAATTACATGCAGCAGAATCGACATCGCCGAAGGTACGCTCCACTGCATTATGCGCTCAATGAACGAAGTGACAGACTGATGAGGAGGACCAGACGTTACACCTGCCCCCGCAAGTACAAGGAGAAGCATTCTTACTCGACTTGCCCGACATCACCTGCCTTCGGAGACTGCGCTTCCACAAAAAGGTTATCACTGAGGTATGCCAGCTGATAAGGGCAGACCTGCAGCCTGCCAGCACCATCAGTACTGCACTGTCCGTCAAGGTCAAAGTCACTGCGGCACTGTCGTTCTACGCCTCGGGTTCTTTTCAGGCCACAGCTGGTGACATTTCCGGATGCCACACATCGCTGCATTAGACAGGTCACTGAAGCCCTGTACACACGCAGGAGGGACTTGATCAGCTTCCCTATGACCAGGGAGGCACAGAGTGAGAGGGCTCTAGGTTTTTTCGGAATTGCAAACTTCCCAAGATGCAGGGAGCAATAGACTGTCTGCATATCGCGATGCGGGCACCTTTTCAGGATGCTGAGGTTTTCAAGAACCGCAAGGGATTCCACTCCCTGAATGTCCAGCTGGTTGTCGACCACCAGCAAATTATACTGGCAGTGAATGATCAATTTCCGGGCAGCATCCATGATGCTCACATCCTGCGTGAGAGCACTGTATCTGACTTGTTTAACAATCAGCCACAAGTTCAATGCTGGATGCTTGGTGACAAAGGATATGGCCTCGCCACCTGGCTGATGACCCCCCCCCCCCTGCATGACACCCACACCGAAGTCGAGAGACGATACAAAGAGAACTACAGAGCCAATCGCAATATGGTGGAGAAAACCATTGGAGTGCTGAAGCAGCGCTTTAGATGCCTGAACCACTCAGGAGGCGAGCTCCAATACCACCCTGAGCAGGTAGCTCAATTCGTGGTGGTGTGCTCCATTCTGCACAACTTGGCTATCAGGAGGGGATAAGAATTGTCTGCTGAGTCTAACAGTCCACCTCACCAGAGAGAGGAGGAGGAGGTGGATGCTGACATCGGGTCAGACAATCAGGCTAACGCTGAAGTCATGCCCCCGCCCCTCTGTAGGCCGCATGAAAGGACCCATGGTGGCATGATAGCTGCAAGAGCCTTATGTCAGGAGCTCATCAATGATCGCTTTGCCTGAAAGAACGTTGGTGTTATTGACAAGGCTGACACACTGCTGGGTGTGCAGGTCATACATCAATGGTGGGCATCACCTTGGTGACAGTTAAAGTTTACATTGATTGAAGTTAAGCGTGATTATACTCTTTGATAAGGAATCACCAGCGTGTAATGGTGCAGCTATCTAAGCCAATAAGCTGCAAGGTTCAAGGTTTTGTAAAATAAAAAACATTTAAACCAAACATTAGTCTGAAATCATCTGTACAAACCAACCTTCCCCCACCACCCCCCCCCCCCCACCACCCCCCCAGCTTCTCCTCCCCACCTCTACCCCTTCCCCTTCCCCTCCTGACTCCAAGCCGCCTGGCCGAGGAGGTCCTCAGGCGATGCTTCATTGGGGGGGAGGGAAGGGAGGGGGGGTGATGACGGCCGAGGCACTGCTTGGACGGATACGGAAGAGGACGGTCCCGAGGTGGGAACGTGCTCCGAGCTACAAGCAAGATGTTGCTGCTGGCTCTCGTGTGGTTGGCAATGGGGGTGCGTCACCTTGGGGTGCAGTGCTGCGCTCCGGGACCACTGGGAGCCCTCTGCCACCAGTGTTCCTGGCTACTGGCTCCAGGGCCTCCAGGGTCTCCTCCATCCCTTCCATTTTATATCTTATTTGTTGGACAAAAACCCGGTGCCAACTGTGTTCTTGGTGCTTAGTGGGCTTTTTGCTGCTGGTGAGTCTCTGTCGTTCCTCCCACAACAGCCAGACAAGCACACACCACAGCCACACACGCTTTCAGTGCCTCTGAGCTCCCTCTCTCTCTGTCTCCTCTTCTGCGCATGTCTTGACCTCCTGAATCGCGGGAATCGAGCGTTGCCATGCCTTTGCTAAGGACGCCGACACTTTACGGCAGAAGGTCAGCAAAATTTAACAAAAAGTTCGCGGTAACACCCATTTTCAAAAATGTAAACTAGGTGTTTTGAGAATGGGCGAGAAGCCGGCGATCTGAAAACCCTTTTTTACCGCCCACGCCGGGATGCTCAAAAGTGGGGGTTCGAACCCATGGTCTTTTATAAATAATTGGAGGTAACATTGGTGACATTAGATTGATAGTGTGAAAATAATGTAATGGAGCAAATGTAAGACCACCGAGCCCAGAAGCTGGGGGCGCGGGGCCAGACTCGCCGGTGCTGAGGAGCACCCATTCTCGCCCATGGATCTGCTGGGTCTGTTCTCCACAGATGACAGTGCGGACTTTGAGCAGCCTGCATCGCCATGCTCCATAACACATTCCACCCCAAGGCCACCTAGTGCCCCTGCGGCCATTTCCACCTCCACCGTGGAGGTACCAGGCCCAAGCACCTCGCCACAGGGCCCAAGCACTTCGCCACAGGGCCCAAGCACCTCGCCACAGGGCCCAAGCACCTCGCCACAGGGCCCAAGCACCTCGCCACAGGGCCCAAGCACCTCGCCACAGGGCACCCGAGGTGTCTCCAGGACGTCGCCGACCAAGCGGAGGTTGGTTAGACGCAGCAGGTCTGCTCCACGAGCGGCAGATCTGAGCGAGGACATGGTAGACTTGTCCAGGAGGAGTGATGACATAGGTCAGCAGATCCTACAGACAATGGGGGGCATATTCCACCAGCTGGCCAGCATGTCCAGCACCATGATGGAGTACGTGCCACGGATGGCGGAGGCCCTGAAGGTGATAGCCAGAAACACTGGTGGCAGAGGCCTCCTAGTGGTCCCGGAGTGCGGCACTGAACCCCAAGGTCTGCACGTCCATTGCCAACGACACATGAGAGCCAGGAGTAAGATCTTGCTTCTGGCTCAGAGCACGTTCCCACCTTGGAAGTACCGGGCCCAAGCACCTCGCCACAGGGCATCCGAGGTGTCTCCAGGACGGTGCCGACCTCTTCCATATGCGTCCAACTAGCGGATCTGCCATCGTCCACCCAATGAAGCAGCACCTGAGGAGCTCCTCGGCCAGGCGGCGTGGAGTCAGGAGGGGAAGGGGTAGAGGTGGGGAAAAGAAGGGGGAGAAGGAAAGTGAGGTCCATGGCCGCAGGTGATGGCTTGGTGTTGTTGCAATTTTGTTGGGAGGTTTGGGGGAAGGGGGGAGGGGGCTACCTTGTTAGTTTGCATTTGTGTTCTGTGTTGCTGGAAATGTTGACCATTTGAATGATGTATGTAAAGTCCTGTCCCCTCAGTACAGATTCACGCGAGGCACAGAGTGAAGTCAAGGTCTTTATTTCACAGCTCTGGAATGCTGCACTTGCCTGAGACCTGTGCTTATATACCTGTCTCTTGTAAATGCACCCTTGGTGGTAAGGTATGCTGGTGGTTACAGGTCATATCTTATTACAGTCATGTATAGCATGTTAGGATACAGTTATATATAATAATGTAAGATACATGACATCACCCTCCTCCAAGGTCTTATTGTCTTTATAGGTTCAATCTCTCAGGTGGTCTACGCTCTCGCGTGGAGCGTCTGAGTTGTGGTTCAGTTGTTTGCCTTGGTGTCTGTTTTTCTTTGTGTGTGGTTGCTGGTATCTCGCCTGGGCTGTTTGTTTCGATTGGTGTGATTCTTGTTGACTCGCCTGGGCTGTCTGTTGGGATTGCCCTTTCCTCAGGTTGTTCCCTCTGTCTGTCCACCAGGTGTGGTGCGAGTTCCACATTGTAGTCTGCCTCTGGTTCCGCAGTGTTGTTGGTAAATCTGCTTTTGACTTGGTCGACATGCCTCCGGCAGGTTTTTCCATTGTCCATTTGTACTACCAGTAGCCTGTTTCCTTCCTTGCCCGTTACTGTCCCTGCAAGCCATTTGGGACCCCTGCCATAGTTTAGTACAAACACTTTGTCCCCTATCTCATTCCATCTCCCCCTCGAATTTCTGTCATGGTACTCAGTCAGCTTACGGCGCTTTGCCTCAACGATTTCGTGCATATCTGGGAGGATTAATGGGAGCCTTGTTTTTAAAGTCCTTTTCATCAACAGTTGCGCAGGGGATCCCAGTCAATGAGTGCGGTCGAGATCTGTATGCCAGCAGCAGTCGCGACAGGCGACCCTGCAGCGTGGGACCTTAGATTTTAAGCATGCCTTGTTTAATTATTTGCACTGCTCTCTCCGCCTGGCCGTTGGAGGCCGGCTTGAACAGTGCCTTCTTGACGTGATTTATGCCGTGGTCAATTATAAAGTCTTGGAATTCTGTGCTGGTGAAGCACGGACCAATATGTCAGGAATTCCGTGCGTTGCAAACATAGTTGCGAGGCTCTCCACAGTGGTGGAGGTTGTGCTCGAGTTTAAAATGGTGCATTCGATCCACTTTGAAAATGCATCTTTGAAAATGGGAATATTTTGCCCATGAATGGGCCCCCGCATAGTCTACGTGCACCCGCGACCACGGTTTGGTAGGCCAGGGCCAGGAGCTCAGTAGAGCCTCCCTGGGGGCATTGCTGAGTTGGGCACAAATGGTGCACCTTCGGATGCAGAGCTCCAAGTCCGCGTCAATACCAGGCCACCAGACATGGGATCTGGCTATGGCCTTCATGAGAACGATCCCCGGGTGCTCGCGGTGGAGCTCCCGGACAAATGCCTCTCTGCCTCGCAGAGGCATGACTACTCGGCTGCCCCACATCAGACAGTCTGCTTGTAGTGATAGCTCATGCATGCGCCTGTGAAAGGGTTTTAATTCCTTGGGGCAGGCATCGCGAGCCTCTGCCCAGTCACCAGTTAGGACACATCTTTTTACTAAGGATAACGTGGGGTCGCTGACCGTCCAGGCTCTGATTTGGCAAGCCGTCATGGGCGAACCTGTGGATTCAAAGGCATTGATTGCCATGACTATCTCACAGTCCTGTTCGTCAGACCCTTCCGTGGTCGCCAGGGGTAGCCTGCTGAGCGCGTCGGCACAGTTGTCTGTGCCTGGTCTGTGCCTTATGGTATAGTCGTAGGACGCCAGCATGAGTGCCCACCGTTGAATTCGCGCCGAGGTGTTGCCGTTTATTGCCTTGCTCTCGGATAAGAGGGAATGAGGGGCTTGTGGTCGGTTTCTAACGCGAACTTGGCCCCGAAAAGGTATTGGTGCATCTTTTTGACACCGTACACGCACGCGAGCGCCTCCTTCTCTACCATTCCGTACCCGCGCTCCGCCCGCGAAAGTGACCTGGAGGCATAAGCTATGGGTTGTAATTTGCCCGCACTATTGACATGTTGCAAAACGCACCCAACCCCATACGCTGACGCATCGCATGTGAGAACTAGCTTTTTACCTGGATCAAAGAAAGTCAAAACACTGTTGGAACACAGAAGGTTGCGTGCCTTATTGAAGGCACGTTCCTGGGCGTCCCCCCAAAACCAATCGCACCCCTTCCTGAGTAGCACATGGAGAGGCTCCAGCAGTGTGCTTAAGTTCTGCATAAAGTTCCCAAAGTAATTGAGTAGCCTGAGAAAGGCGCGCAGTTCTGAGACATTCCGGGGCCTGGCTGCCAGGCGAATTGCTTCTGTTTTGGACTCTGTTGGGCGGATTCCATCAGCGGCAATCCTTTTGCCCAAAAATTCAACCTCGGGTGCGAGAAACATGCACTTGGATTTCTTGACTCGTAGGCCTACCCAATCCAACCGCTTTAGTACTTCCTCCAAATTACGGAGATGGGAGTCGGTGTCCTGTCCGTGATAAGTATGTCGTCTTGAAATACAACCGTCCCCGGGATGGACTTGAGCAGACTCTCCATGTTGCGTGGAATATGGCAGCTGCCGACCTGATGCCGAATGGGCATCGATTGTACATGAAAGGCCTCGATGTGTGTTGATGGTGGTGAGTAGCTTGGATTCCTCGGTCAATTCTTGCGTCATATACGCAGACGTGAGGTCTAATTTTGAGAAAAGTTTACCTCCAGCCAATGTGGCAAATAAGTCCTCCGCTCTGGGCAGCGGGTACTGGTCCTGTAGGGAGACTCTGTTTATGGTAGATTTGTAATCCCCACAGATTCGTACGGATCCATCAGGCTTCATGACTGGGACGATGGGACTTGCCCAGTCGCTAAATTCCACAGGTGATATAATGCCTTCCCGCAGAAGCCTGTCTAGTTCGTGTTCAATCTTTTCCCTCATCACGTAGGGTACAGCTCTGGCCTTGTGATGGACCGGTCTAGCATCCTGTGTGATGTAGATTTTGACTTTGGCCCCTTTGAAAGTGCCCACACCTGGCTGAAAGAGATGTTCAAATCGCTTTATAACTGTTGAGCAGGAGGTCCGTTCCTCTAATGACATGGCATGGACATCATCCCATTTCCAGTTTAGTTTTGCCAACCAGCTTCTCCCCAGCAATGCTGGGGGGTCTCGGGGGACAATCCACAGGGAAAGTCGGTTCATTGTCCCTTTGTGTGTGACAGAGAGCATGGCGTTGCCGAGGACTGGTATGATTTCTTTGGTATAGGTGCTTAGTTTGGTGTTGACCCTTGTGAGTTTTGGTCTGTCTTTTATGCGGCCACAGTTGTTCAAATTGTTGAGCGCTCATGAGAGATTGACTCGCTCCCGTGTCCAGCTCCATGTTGACAGATATCCCATTGAGTAGGACCCTCATCATTATAGGAGGCGTCCTGTTGTAGGAGCAGCGGCCATTGATCGTGTTGACCCGCTGTACATCGGGGTCCCGGGTACTGTCCCCACCATCTTCTGATCCGCTTTCCGACCTATCCGATTCGTATACCAGCTGAGCTGCCGTTTTTTGCACATGCGGGCCAAATGCCCTGTATATTCACAGTTCCTGCAAACAGCCTGCTGAAATTGACATCCCCTTGACGAGTGCCCACCCCCACACCTCCAGCACAGACCTGTTCCATTGTTCAAAGTGTTCCCAAAGAATGAGCTGCGTCTGGCTGATCTCTCTTGAGCTTCTCTCAGTTTGTAGTTGATTGCTCGCATTGTGGGTTGATGAGGTGTGAACTTCTGTGGCCCTTGATGGCTTCTGCCTGCTGTCGAGAGCCTGTTCTCCCGGTTTTGTCTGTGTGTGGGGGTAGCAGCTTGTTTAGTGCTGTGAACTTCTTGTTCCGATATTTCGTTAGTTGTCGTACCTGCATTGTAAATCAACCTCGTTTCTTCTTCCCCTCCAAGAATGTCTGTGCAACCAGTGCTGCTGCCTCTAAGGTCAGGTTCTTGGTCTCTGTGAGCTTTCGGAATATGGCTGCGTGGCCTATTCCTTCAATAAAAAAGTCTCTCAGCATTTCTCTCCTCAGTTCATCGGAGAACTCGCATAAACTAGCCAACCTCCGAAGTTCCGCCAGGAAGTCGGGTATGTTCTGGCCCACACAGCGTCTGTAGTTGTAGAACCTGTGTCTGGCCATGTGTAGGCTGCTCGCTGGCTTCAGGTGGTCTCTTACCAGTGTGCTCAATTCTTCAAGCGACTTGCTTGCTGGTTTCTCGGGTGCCAACAGATCCTTCATTAAAGCGTATGTTTTCGAGCCACAGCTGGTCAAGAGATGGGCTCTTCCATTGTCTGCCTTATCATCGCCTAACCAGTCTTTGGTTACAAAGCTTTGCTGGAGCCTTTCTATAAAGTCCTCCCAATTGTCTCCCACATTGTACTTTTCATCTGATCCGTTGTTCGCCATTCTGTGGATTCTGTAATCCCGTAACTCGTCGCCACTGTAAAGTCCTGTCCCCTCAGTACAGATTCACACGAGGCATGTAGTGAAGTCAAGGTCACTCTGGACCTGCACCTTTATTTCACAGCTCTGGAATGCTGCACTTGCCTGAGACCTGTGCTTATATACCTGTCTCTTGCAAGTGCACCCCCGGTGGTAAGGTATGCTGATGGTTACAGGTCATATCTTATTACAGTCATGTATAGCATGTTAGGATACAGTTATATATAATAATGTCAGATACATGACAATGTAAATGTGATAAAATTGTGGTGGGGTGGGGTGTTTTTTACAATTATAATTATGATTTCACACAAATGGTCGGATTAAATGTTTTTTATTTAACATAACCTTGTTGCACATTGTCTCAGATAGCTGCACCGTTACACACTGGTGATTCTTTAACATGAAAGGGTATAATTAAACTTAACTTCAATCAACTTAAACTTTAACTGTCACCAAGGTGATGCACACCAGTGATGTATGAGTTGCAGACACAGCAGTGTTGCAGCTTTGTAAATACCAACAACGTTCTTTCAAGCAAAGTGTTCATTTATGAGCTGCTGACGTAAGAATCTTGCAGCTATGTAGCCACCACGGGCCCTTTCCTGCAGTCTAGAGGGGCGTGGTGTCAGTGTCAGCCTGATTGTCTGGCTTGAGGTCAGCGTCCACCTCCTCGTCCTCCTCTTCCTCTCTCTCCTG
Organism: Pristiophorus japonicus; assembly: GCF_044704955.1. Taxonomy (NCBI): domain Eukaryota; kingdom Metazoa; phylum Chordata; class Chondrichthyes; family Pristiophoridae; genus Pristiophorus; species Pristiophorus japonicus. The sequence continues at coordinate 186,370,842 of NC_091991.1, read as the reverse complement.
AGGTGGACCGTCAGTCCCTTCTGGCAATTCTTGTCCCCTCCTGATAGCCAGGTTGTGCAGCATGGAGCACACCACCATGAATCGAACTATTGAGCGAATTGAGGGTGGTATTGTAGCTCGCCTCCTGAGTGGTCCAGGCATCTAAAGCGTTGCTTAAGCACGCCAATGGTTTTCTCGAAGATATTGAGTATGGCTCTGTGGCTCTCGTTGTATCGCTTCTCGGTTTCTGTGTGGGTGTTACGTAGGGGGGTCATCAGCCAGGTGGCGAGGCCATATCCTTTGTCACCAAGCATCCAACATTGATCTTGTGGCTGACTGGTAAATATGTCAGATACAGCGCTCTCACACAGGATGTGAGCATCATGGATGCTGCCCGGAAATTTGGCATTCACTGTCATAATTATTTGCTGGTGGTTGACAATGAGTTGCACATTCAGGGAGTGGAATCCTTTTCGGTCCCGAAAAACCTCTGCATCCTGAAAAGGTGCCCGCATCGCGATCTGCGTACAGTCTATTGCTCCCTGCACCTTGGGGAAGTTAGCAATTCGGTACAATCCTAGAGCCCTCTCATTCTGAGCCTCCGTGGTCATAGGGAAGATGATAAAGTCCATCCTGTGTGCGTAAAGGGCTTCAGTGACCTGTTGAATGCAGCAATGTGTGGCATGCTAATATATAGTGAAAACATCGCCAGCTGAGGCCTGAAAGGAACCCGATGCGTAGAACGAAAGTGCCGCGGTGATCTTGACCTCGACGGTCCTGATGGTGCTGGCTGGCTGCAGATCTCCCCTGATGAGCTGGCATATCTCACTGATAACCTCTTTGTGGAAGCACAGTCTCCTAAGGCAGGTGTTATCGGACAAGTTGAGGTAAGACCGCTTCTGCCTGTAAGGTCTGGTCCTCCTCATCGGTCTGGCACGTCTTAGATTGGGCACATAATGTTGTCGAATATACCTTCTGCCATCTCTAGTCTGCAGCATATGCGTAGTCATCAAGACAGGCTGAGAAATGACAGGCCCCATTTCAATAACTATCAGTGTTATACCTATTGTTCACAAACAATAAATTTCCCCACTAAGACATCTAAACTAAATTCCAATTGTCCACAGTATGATAAGATGTTTGTTCAGATGTTCACATCACCTTAAAAGAACTTAAGAGTACATCAAAACTCCCTAGAAGTTGAAGCAGCCTTTTAAATGAAGCAACCTGCGATTTACAAAATGGTGTCCATACCGCTGTGATTAGTTCAGGTGAGAGCAACTTTTTCACAGCGGTTTTTTCGGTGGGCACTATTTTCGACGATATGTGTGCAAGGTGCCAAAAGTAACGCTCGGCGATATTTTGGGTGTTAGTTTTGGCAAATCTGATATTTATGACAAAAATAAGTGGGCGGGCGGTATTATTAAATCTTGGTGTTAATTAAATGCCGTAAGTAACGCTGGCCGATATTATGGCCGTTGGTTTCGCCCATTCTGATCTTTCTGCCAAAATAAAGTGGGCGGGCAGTATTATTTTTTATCGCCGTTAAATACAGGCCGAAAGTAACATTCGGCAATAAGTGACCGGGTAATGGGCGTTCCATTTTGTGGCTAAATGGGCAACATATGGGCGTTATACCTCATTTCGGCATTTAAGTAGGCAGTATGCATGCAAACATAACGGAAAGTCTAGCCCCTAGTCCTTAATAATAGATTCTAGCATTTTGCCTACTACTGATGTCGGGCTAACTGGCCTATAGTTCCCCGTTTTTTCTCTTCCCCGTTTCTTAAACAGAGGGGTTATGTTTGCTACCTTCCAATCCTTGGGGACTGTTCTAGAATCTTGGCAATTCTGAAAGATTAATACCAGTGTATCCACTATCTGCATCTACCTCTTTTAAAACCCTGGGATGCAGGTCGTTGGGTCCAGGGGATTTGTCATCACTTAGTCCCATTAATTTCTCCAGTACTATACCTTTTACTTAAACTGATTTCTTTCAGTTCGTCATTCTCTATAGACCCTTACTTCCCCATTATTTCCTGAATGTTTTTGTGTCTGCTACTGTGAAATTTCATCCTATGCTCTGCTGGAAATGTACACCACTGGAGGTAGGGAGCTGGATTGTCCCATCCTTTGTGCTCGGGGTTTGCCCCGGAGCGGTGTGAAAGGCGGCGGTGAGATCTCCAGCGCCCGCTGCGATCCTTGGGTTGGGTTTTGCCGCGGCGCTGAGCTGTGCCAGGTGTACAACACCCCAGCTGCGACACTGGCACGTGTCCACCCGGAGATACGTCCGCAATGAGCGCCTGGGGAATCAGTGCGGTCCAGCCATGCCAGCGGCGGTGAGGACTCCAAAGGTAAGTGCAAGTATTTGTTCTTTTAATTATTTTTGCAATTTCTGTTGTGATTGATTTAGGAATGTTTTTGTGGTTTTTATAAGTTCCCCCCCACCCCCCCCCCCCCCCACCTCCCAGACAGCTCACGGCCCAGCACTTTAGCTCGGGAGTTTCCCATCCTTGTGCCGAGAGAGGTGTACATTGCCTCCCTTTGCGCTGTGCCCCTTGATGCAGGGCCCAGATGCCCAAACTTAAGTATCAAAACGCAAACTATTTCTGGCCAGTAACTTTCCCATCCCGCCTCCGTTTTCACCATTGGACTTGTGAGATTAGAAATTCTAGCAGCACAAACCACTCTGCACCAGCCTCCCTCCGGTGAGTTCATGGTGGGAAACTGGAAGAATGCTCGAGGCATTTCAGGGACTATTGGACGTGTGGACAAGTGGAGGTGTGGAGGTGTGGAGGGGGCGTGTGGACATTCACAGACGGTCACAGAGATGGGAAGGGATAAGGAGCAATCAATGATGAAAATGAAAATGTTAGATTTGAGCATTGGGGGAACAGGAGCCAATGCAGGTCAGTGAGTGCGAGGGTGATGGGGGAGTGGATTTGCTGTGGGATAGGATAGAGGTAGCAACATTTCAGATGAGCTGATGTTTACAGAAGACAGGAGGCCGGCAGTAGACCATTAGATTCGTCGAATCTGGAAGTCACAAAGGCTTGAGGTAGGTCGGAGACAGGCGATTACAGAGCTGGAAGTCGCAGTCTTTCTGACGGAGAGGATATGGGATCAGAAGCTCTGCTCAGGGTCGAATGGGATGCTGAAATTTCAAACAATCTGGTTCAGCCTGAGACGGAGGGTTTGGAAACGATGGCGAGGAACAGATTTTGTGGCACAGCTGAAGGCAATGGTCTTGGTCTTCCCAATACTTAACTGGAGGAAATTGCGGCTCATACAATACTGGCTGTTGGACAAATCAGAGGCAGTGGAAGGACGAGAGGTTGCGGAGAGGGAGAGGTATGTGTGGAAGCTGACTGCACGTCTGTCGCCGAGGGGCAGCATGCAGCTGACAGAGTCAGTTCCTGTTGATAACATGGCTTTTCTTTTCTTGCAGAGATGCCGTTGCCAAGATTCTTTACTCTCTGCTCTTCACTTGGCTCACTGACAGGATAAACAAGTTGGTTTCCCCAAAGACAGAATCCTTGTCCATAGCCATCTTAGATATTTATGGATTTGAGGTATGTTAAGTGCCCAGAAAAGGGGCTGGTGGGGAGATGTTGGGCCGATCAGTCCAGGCTGATAGAGGGGAAATTTCCTTACTCTATCAGGGGTCTATAAAAATGAAACTCATGCTGGCCTGTGCCCTGACCCCTGTCCTGTGTCCTGTGGCCCTGACCCCTGTCCTGTGTCCTGTGGCCCTGACCCCTGTCCTGTGTCCTGTGGCCCTGACCCCTGTCCTGTGTCCTGTGGCCCTGACCCCTGTCCTGTGTCCTGTGGCCCTGACCCCTGTCCTGTGTCCTGTGGCCCTGACCCCTGTGTCCTGTGGCCCTGACCCCTGGCCTGTGCCCTGACCCCTGGCCTGACTCCTGGCCTGACCCCTGTCCTGTGCCCTGACCCCTGGCCTGTGTCCTGTGACCCTGACCCCTGTCCTGTGTCCTGTGGCCCTGACCCCTGTCCTGTGGCCCTGGCCTGTGTCCTGTGGCCCTGTCCTGTGGCCCTGACCTGTGTCCTGTGGCCCTGACCTGTGTTCTGTGGCCCTGACCTGACCCCTGGCCTGTGCCCTGACCCCTGGCCTGTGCCCTGACCCCTGGCCTGTGCTCGGACCCCTGTTATGTGTCCAGACCCTTGGCCATTGCTGGATTTCTAAGGCAGGTCCCAGTCAATGGGGAATTATTGCGGTCTAAAATCCCAGAAAAACCACTGAACCAGGATTTGTTTTGCATTCGCATGTTAGGTGTGTAACTCGAGAGATTTTAATTCCTGGTAAGTTAGAGCATAAGAACATAAGAAATAGGAGCAGGAGTAGATCATTTGGCCCCTCGAGCCTGCTCCGCCATTCAATAAGATCATGGCTGATCTGATCATGGACTCAGCTCCACTTCCCTGCCCGCTCCCCATAACCCTCGACTCCATTATCGCTCAAAAATCTGTCGATCTCTGCCTTAAATACGTTCAGTGTCCCAGCCTCCACAGCTCTCTGGGGCAGACAATTCCACAGATTTACAACCTTCTGAGAGAAGAAATTCCTCCTCATCTCAGTTTTAAATGGACGGCACACCCCGAAACCAATAGGGACCATAGGAACAGTCCCCAGCACTCAGTGCAGTACTGAGGGAGTGCTGCACTGTCGGAGGGACAGTACTGAGGGAGTGCCGCACTGTCGGAGGGGCAGTACTGAGGGAGCGCTGCACTGTCGGAGGGACAGTACTGAGGGAGCGCTGCACTGTCGGAGGGACAGTACTAAGGGAGTGCCGCACTGTCAGAGGGGCAGTACTGAGGGAGCGCTGCACTGTCGGAGGGACAGTACTGAGGGAGCGCTGCACTGTCGGAGGGGCAGTACTGAGGGAGCGCTGCACTGTCGGAGGGACAGTACTAAGGGAGTGCCGCACTGTCAGAGGGGCAGTACTGAGGGAGTGCTGCACTGTCGGAGGGACAGTACTGAGGGAGCGCTGCACTGTCGGAGGGGCAGTACTGAGGGAGCGCTGCACTGTCGGAGGGACAGTACTGAGGGAGTGCCGCACTGTCAGAGGGGCAGTACTGAGGGAGCGCTGCACTGTCGGAGGGGCAGTACTGAGGGAGTGCTGCACTGTCGAAGTGGCAGTACTGAGGGAGTGCTGCACTGTCGGAAGGACAGTACCAAGGGAGTGCTGCACTGTCGGAGGTGCCGTCTTTCGGATGTGACGTTAAACCAAGGTCCCGTCTGTCCTCTCGCATCTACATAAAAGATCCCATGGCACTATTTCGAAGAAGAGTAGGGGAGTTCTCCCTGGTGTCCTGGCCAATATTTAGCCCTCAACCAACATCACTAAACAAAAAAGATGATCTGGTTGTGGGAGCCGCAATTCCTACATTCCAACAGTGCCTACACTTCAGAAAGTGCTTCATTGGTTGTGCAGTGCTTTGGGACATCCTGAGGTTCTGGAAGGCGCTGTGGAAATATCAATCTTTTCGCTAATTCTCGGGGTGTCTCGCAATCTGGAACGGGGGAAGCCCGGGGCGGGCAAGTGGGCTAAGTGAGTGGGCAAAAATTTGTCAGATGGAGTATAATGTGGGAAAATGTGAGGTTATCCACTTTGATATAAATAATAGAAAAGTAAATTATAATTTAAATGGAGAAAAATTACAAAGTGCTGCAGTACAGAGGGACCTGGGGGTCCTTGTATGTGAAACACAAAAAGTTAGCATGCAGGTACAGCAAGTGATCAGGAAGGCAAATGGAATGTTGGCCTTTATTACAAGGGGGATAGAGTATAAAAGCAGAGAAGTCCTGCTACAACTGTCCAGGGTATTGATGAGGCCACACCTGGAGTACTGTGTACAGTTTTGGTCACTGTATTTAAGGAAGGATATACTTGCATTGGAGGCAGTTCAGAGAAGGTTCACTAGGTTGATTCCGGAGATGAGGCCGTTGACTTATGAAGATAGATCGAGCAGGTTGGGCCAATACTCAATGGAATTCAGAAGAATGAGAGGTGATCTTATCGAAACATATATTTTGCTAATTTAGGGAGTGATTTTAACTATCCAAATATTGATTGGGACAAATTTAGTGTGAACGGTAAAGAGGGTGAAAAATTCTTGAAATGCATTCAAGAGAACCTTTTTAGTCAGTATGTAACAAGCCCAACACGTGAGGGGCCGGTCTTGGATTTAGTTTTGGGGAATGAAGCTGGGCAGGTTGAAGGGGTATTAGTGGGGGAGCACTTGGGTGCTAGTGATCATAATTCAGTCAGATTCAAGTTGGTTATAGATAAGGACAAGGTTAGGCCTGGAATAAAAGTTCCGAATTGGGGAAAAGCTAATTTTGCTAAGTTAGGGAGTGATTTAGAACATAGAAAACATAGAAAATAGGTGCAGGAGTAGGCCATTCAGCCCTTCTAGCCTGCACCCCCATTCAATGAGAGAATAGATGAACATGCAACTTCAGTATCCCCTTCCTGCTTTCTCACCATACCCCTTGATCCCCCTAGTAGTAAGGACTTCATCTAACTCCCTTTTGAATATATTTAGTGAATTGGCCTCAACAACTTTCTGTGGTAGAGAATTCCACAGGTTCCCAACTGCCTGGGTGAAGAAGTTTCTCCTCATCTCGGTCCTAAATGGCTTACCCCTTATCCTTAGACTGTGATCCCTGGTTCTGGACTTCCCCAACATTGGGAACATTCTTCCTGCATCTAACTTGTCTAAACCCGTCAGAATTTTAAACGTTTCTATGATGTCTCCTCTCATTCTTCTGAACTCCAGTGAATACAAGCCCAGTTGATCCAGTCTTTCTTGATATGTCAGTCCCACCATCCCGGGAATCAGTCTGGTGAACCTTCGCTGCACTCCCTCAACAGCAAGAATGTCCTTCCTCAAGTTAGGAGACCAAAACTGTACACAATACTCCAGGTGTGGCCTCATCAAGGCCCTGTACAACTGTAGCAACACCTCCCTGCCCCTGTACTCAAATCCCCTCGCTATGAAGGCCAACATGCCATTTGCTTTCTTAACCGCCTGCTGTACCTGCATGCCAACCTTCAATGACTGATGTACCATGACACCCAGGTCTCGTTGCACCTCCCCTTTTCCTAATCTGTCACCATTCAGATAATAGTCTGTCTCTCTGTTTTTACCACCAAAGTGGATAACCTCACATTTATCCACATTATACTTCATCTGCCATGCATTTGCCCACTCACCTAACCTATCCAAGTCACTCTGCAGCCTCATAGCATCCTCCTCGTAGCTCACACTGCCACCCAACTTGGTGTCATCCGCAAATTTGGAGATACTACATTTAATCTCCTCGTCTAAATCATTAATGTACAGTGTAAACAGCTGGGGCCCCAGCACAGAACCTTGCGGTACCCCACTAGTCACTGCCTGCCATTCTGAAAAGTACCCATTTACTCCTACTCTTTGCTTCCTGTCTGACAACCTGTTCTCAATCCATGTCAGCACACTACCCCCAATCCCATGTGCTTTAACTTTGCACATTAATCTCTTGTGTGGGATCTTGTCGAAAGCCTTCTGAAAGTCCAAATATACCACATCAACTGGTTCTCCCTTGTCCACTCGACTGGAAACATCCTCAAAAAATTCCAGAAGATTTGTCAAGCATGATTTCCCTTTCACAAATCCATGCTGACTTGGACCTATCATGTCACCTCTTTCCAAATGAGCTGCTATGACATCCTTAATAATTGATTCCATCATTTTACCCACTACTGAGGTCAGGCTGACCGGTCTATAATTCCCTGTTTTCTCACTCCCTCCTTTTTTTAAAAAGTGGGGTTACATTGGCTACCCTCCACTCGATAGGAACTGATTCAGAGTCAATGGAATGTTGGAAAATGACTGTCAATGCATCCGCTATTTCCAAGGCCACCTCCTTAAGTACTCTGGGATGCAGTCCATCAGCCCCTGGGGATTTATCGGCCTTCAATCCCATCAATTTCCCCAACACAATTTCCCGACTAATAAAGATTTCCCTCAGTTCCTCCCCCTTACTAGACCCTCTGACCCCTTTTATATCCGGAAGGTTGTTTGTGTCCTCCTTAGTGAATACCGAACCAAAGTACTTGTTCAATTGGTCTGCCATTTCTTTGTCCCCCGTTATGACTTCCCCTGATTCTAACTGCAGGGGACCTACGTTTGTCTTTACTAACCTTTTTCTCTTTACATATCCATAGAAACTTTTGCAATCCGTCTTGATGTTCCCTGCAAACTTCTTCTCGTACTCCATTTTCCCTGCCCTGATCAAACCCTTTGTCCTCCTCTGCTGAGTTCTAAATTTCTCCCAGTTCCCGGGTTCGCTGCTTTTTCTGGCCAATTTGTATGCCACTTCCTTGGCTTTAATACTATCTCTGATTTCCCTTGATAGCCACGGTTGAGCCACCTTCCCTTTTTTATTTTTACGACAGACAGGAATGTACAATTGTTGTAGTTCATCCATGCGGTCTCTAAATGTCTGCCATTGCCCATCCACAGTCAACCCCTTAAGTATCATTCGCCAATCTATCCAAGCCAATTCACACCTCATACCTTCAAAGTTACCCTTCTTTAAGTTCTGGATCATGGTCTCTGAATTAACTATTTCATTCTCCATCCTAATGCAGAATTCCACCATATTATGGTCACTCTTCCCCAAGGGGCCTCGCACAACGAGATTGCTAATTAATCCTCTCTCATTACACAACACCCAGTCTAAGATGGCCTCCCCCATAGTTGGTTCCTTGACATATTGGTCTAGAAAACCATCCCTTATGCACTCCAGAAAATCCTCCTCCCCCGTATTGCTTCCAGTTTGGTTAACCCAATCTATGTGCATATAAAAGTCACCCATTATAACTGCTGCACCTTTATTGCATGCACCCCTAATTTCCTGTTTAATGCCCTCCCCAACATCACTACTACTGTTTGGAGGTCTGTACATAACACCCACTAATGTTTTTTGCCCTTTGGTGTTCTGCAGCTCTACCCGTATAGATTCCACATCATCCAAGCTAATGTCCTTCCTAACTATTGCATTAATCTCCTCTTTAACCAGCAATGCTACTCCACCTCCTTTTCCTTTTATTCTATCCTTCCTGAATGTTGAATACCCCTGGATGTTGAGTTCCCAGTCCTGATCATCCTGGAGCCACGTCTCCGTAATCCCAATCACATCATATTTGTTAACATTTATTTGCACAGTTAATTCATCCTCCTTATTACAGATACTCCTTGCATTAAGACACAAAGCCTTCAGGCTTGTTTTTTTAACACCCTTTGTTTTGTCCTTTTAGAATTTTGCTGTACAGTGGCCCTTTTTGTTCTTTTTCTTGGGTTTCTCTGCCCTCCACTTTTCCTCATCTCCTTTCTGTCTTTTGCTTTTGTCTCCTTTTTGTTTCCCTCTGTCTCCCTGCATTGGTTCCCATCCCCCTGCCATATTAGTTTAACTCCTCCCCAACAGCACTAGCAAACACTCCCCCTAGGACATTGGTTCCGGTCCTGCCCAGGTGCAGACCGTCCGGTTTGTACTGGGTCCCATCTCCCCCAGAACCGGTTCCAATGCCCCAGGAATTTGAATCCCTCCCTGCTGCACCACTGCTCAAGCCACGTATTCATCTGCGCTATCCTGCGATTCCTACTCTGACTAGCACGTGGCACTGGTAGCAATCCCGAGATTACTACTTTTGAGGTCCTACCTTTTAATTTAGCTCCTAGCTCCTTAAATTCATTTTGTAGGACCTCATCCCTTTTTTTACCTATGTCGTTGGTACCAATGTGCACCACGACAACTGGCTGTTCTCCCTCCCTTTTTAGAATGTCCTGCACCCGCTCTAAGACATCCTTGACCCTTGCACCAGGGAGGCAACATACCATCCTGGAGTCTCGGTTGCGGCCGCAGAAACGCCTATCTATTCTCCTCACAATTGAATCCCCTATCACTATCGCTCTCCCACTCTTTTTCCTGCCCTCCTGTGCAGCAGAGCCACCCACGGTGCCATGAACTTGTTTGCTGCTGCCCTCCCCTGATGAGTCATCCCCCTCAACAGCACTCAAAGCAGTGTATCTGTTTTGCAGGGGGATGACCACAGGGGACCCCTGCACTACCTTCCTTGCTCTACTCTTCCTGCTGGTCTTCCATTCCCTAATTGGCTGTGGACCCTTCTCCTGCGGTAAGACCAACTCGCTACACGTGCTACTGACGTTGTTCTCAGCATCGTGGATGCTCCAGAGTGAATCCACCCTCAGCTCCAACTCTGCAACGCGGTCCGTCAGGAGCTGGAGGCGGATACTCATCCCGTAGATGTAGTCGCCAGGGACACCGGAAGCATCCCTGAGTTCCCACATGGTACAGGAGGAGCATATCACGTGACCGAGCTCCCCTGCCATGACTTAACCCTTAGATACACTTAAATTGGCAACAACAATGTTAAAAGTTACTGACTGTTATAGAAGAGAAAAAAGAAAAATTACTCACCAATCCAGCCAATCACTTACCCCCTTGGCTGTGACGTCACCTTTCTGTTTCTTTCTACTTCTTTTTTGCCTTCTCCCTGTAGCTGCACCGGTACGCCTCTCGCCGACCCCGGACTCGCGCTGCTCAGAGCTCCCGTCTCCTCGACTGACTGCTCGAACTGCTCGACTCCCGCTGGCCTTTATAAGCCTCTCGCCGACCCCGGACTCGCGCTGCTCCGAGCTCCCGCCTCCTCGACTGACCACAGTGAACTGGAAACAGCTACTTGTGGGTAAATCCATGTCGGAACAGTGGGAGGCATTCAAGGAGGAGGTCTGAAAGATTCAGGCCAAACGTGCCCTTAAAGAAAAAAGCTGGGAAAAATAATTCTATAACCCCTGGATGTCGAGGGACTTACAGGGGAGGATTAAGAAAAAATGGATGCATATGTCATATACCAATGTCTAAATACTATCGACTCTTTAGAGGAATATAGAAAGTTAAGAGGAAAAATTAAAAAGGATATTAGGAATGCTAAGAGAGAGCACGAGAAATTCTTGGCCAGTAAAATTAAGGAAAACCCTAAGATGTTCTATAAATATATTAAGAGTAAGAGGGTAACGAAGGAAAGGGTAGGGCGTATTAGAGACCATGAGGGTAATCTTTGTGTGGAGGCGGAAGATGTTGGTAGGGTTCTTAACAAATACTTGGCATCCGTTTTCACAAAGGAAAGGGGCAATGCAGATACTGCTATCGAGGAGGAGTGTGATATTCTGGATGAAGTAAATATAGTGAGAGAGGAAGTATTAAAGGGTTTAGCAACTTTGAAAATAGATAAGTCCCCAGGCCCGGATGAAATGCATCCCAGGTTGTTGAGCAAAGTAAAAAAGGAAATAGCAGAGGTCTTGACCATTATTTTCCAGTCCTCTTTGGATCTGGGCATGGTGCCGGATGATTGGAGGACTGCTAATGTAGTACCCTTGTTTAAGAAGGGAGAAAGGAATAGGCCGAGTAATTACAGGCCTGTCAGCTAACCTCAGTGGTTGGAAAATTATTGGAAAAAGTCCTGAAGGACAGGATAAATCTATATTTGGAAAGGCAAGGATTAATTAGGGACAGTCAGCACGAATTTGTTAAGAGAAGATCGTGTTTGACTAACCTGATTGAATTTTTTGAGGATGTAACTGTTATATATGTGGACTTGTATTTACTCCGTTCAGCCACCAGAGGGCTCATTCCCTAGAGTCCCAAGGGATCCCATAATCCTTTGGGAGCACAGGTATTTGAGAAGGCTTCAAAGGTTGGAGAGGCACTCTGGAGACCTGCAATAAAAGACTAAGGTCACACTTTACTTTGAACTCAGTGTTCAGTCTGACTCTTTCTCCATACACAACAACTGGCGACGAGATACAGATAGCGAACCCAAAGATGCAGAGAACAGTGGGCATCCTGGAGAAATTTTTGATGGGAGATGATTGGGAAACTTTTGTGGAACGACTCGACCGATACTTCGTGGCCAACGAGCTACACGGGGAAGAGAGCACTGCCAAACGCAGAGCGATCCTCCTCACATGTTGGTGCCCCACATGAAGAATCTGCTCACTCCAGCAAAACCCACGGAGAAATCATATGACGAATTGTGCACACTGGTCTGAGAGCATTTGAACCCGAAGGAAAGCAGGGTACCAGTTCTACACCTACAAAAGGTCTGAAGGCCAGGAAGTAGCAAGTTATGTCGCTGAGCTGAGATGCCTTGCAGGTCATTGTGAATTTGAAGGACATTTGGAGCACATGCTCAGAGACTTTTTCATACTTGGCATTGGCCACAAAACCAAACTTCACAAGCTTTTGACTGTAGAGACCCCAACCTTGAGTAAGGCCGCAGCGATAGCCCAGGCGTTCATTGCCACCAGTGACAATACAAAGCAAATCTCTCAGCACACAAGTGCTGCTACAAGTACTGTGAACAAAGTGATAAGAACCTAAGAATTAGGAACAGGAGTAGGCCATCTACCCCCTCGAGCCTGCTCCGCCATTCAACAAGATCATGACTGATCTGGCCGTGGACTCAGTTCCACTTACCCACCCGCTCCCCATAACCCTTAATTCCCTTATTGGTTAAAAATCTATCTATCTGTGACTTGAATACATTCAATGAGCTAGCCTCAACTGCTTCCTTGGGCAGGGAATTCCACAGATTCACAACCCTCTGAGGGAAGAAATGGCTTCTCAACTCGGTTTTAAATTGGCTCCCCAGTATTTTGAGGCTGTGCCCCCTAGTTCTAGTCTCCCCGACCAGTGGAAACAACCTCTCTGCCTTGGAGATCGTTTATTATTCCTGTCTCATTACACAGGACCAGATCTAAGATAGCTTGCTCCCTTGTAGGTTCTGTAACATACTGTTCTAAGAAACAATCCCGTATGCATTCTATGAATTCCTCCTCAATCCCGTGCGATTTGATTTGACCAATCGATATGTAGGTTAAAATCACCCATGGTTACTGCCGTTCCTTTTTCACATGCCTCCATTATTCCCTTGATTATTGCCCGCCCCACCGTGAAGTTATTATTTGGGGGCCTATAAACTACGCCCACCAGTGACTTTTTCCCCTTACTATCTCTAATCTCCACCCACAATGATTCAACATTTTGTTCATTAGAGCCAATATCGTCTCTCACAACTGCCCTGATATCATCCTTTATTAACAGAGCTACCCCACCTCCTTTCCCTTCTTATCTATCTTTCCGAATTGCCAGATACCCCTGTATGTTTAATTCCCAGTCTTGGCCACCCTGTAACCATGTTTCTGTAATGGCCACCAAATCATACCCATTTGTAATGATTTGTGCCGTCAACTCATTTACTTTATTTCGAATGCTGCGTGCGTTTAGGTAGAGGTTTTAATACTAGTTTTTAAACCATGATTTTTAGTTTTGACTCCTCCTGCAGCCCCTTTATATTCATACATAATTGTCCCTTCCTATCACCTTGTGGTTTACACTTACCCCAGTGCTACTCTGCTCTGTTGCCTCCTGCCTTTTGCATTCTTTCTTGGGGTCCTGTTCATCTGAGCTCTCACCCACTCTAACTAGCTCAGAGCCCTCTCCTGGGTTCCGAATACTCCTTGCATTGAGGCACCGAGCTTTCATGCTTGCCTTTTTATTACACTTTGACCCTTTAGAATTTTGCTGTACAGTGGCCCTTTTTGTTTTTGAATCATAATGTACAGAGCAGGTCACACATACCTGCAGCTACACGTCCGCAGATATCTCAGAGTCCACCATCAAGGGTGATGAATGGAAGGCCATTAACACCTTGTTGGCGCTGCGGGGGTGATCATCGTTTCCATTCATGCCGATTCAAAGCATACATTTGCAAGGGCTGTGGAACAATGGGACACCTCCAACGAGTGTGCAGGCGAGCTGCTAAGCCTGTTCAACCTGCAAACCACCACGTTGCAGAGGAGGACAGATCCACGGAAGATCACTATGAACCAGAGCCTCAGATAGAGGAGGCAGAGGTACATGGGGTGCACACATTCACCACGAATTGTCCCCCGATAATGCTGAATGTTGAACTAAATGGACTCCCGGTGTCAATGGAGCTGAACACGGGCACGAGCCAGTCCATCATGGGCAAAAAGACTTTTGAAAGTTTGTGGTGCAAGAAGGCCTCAAGGCTAGTCTTAACTCCAGTTCGCACGAGATTAAGAACTTACACAAAAGAACTGATTCCTGTAATCGGCAGTAATACTGTAAAGGTCTCCTACGATGGAGCGGTGCACAAGCTTACCACTCTGGGTGGTACCGGGCGATGGTCTCACGCTACTCGGCAGGAGCTGGCTGGGAAAGATACGCTGGAACTGGGACGACGTCCGAGCGCTATCGCCCGCTGACGACACTTTGTGTGCCCAGGTCGTAAACAAATTTCCTTCGCTGTTCGAACCAGGCATCGGCAAACTCCAAGAAGCAAAAGTGCAGATCCACCTAATTCCGGGGGCGTGACCCATCCATCACAAGGCGAGAGCAGTACCGTACATGATGAGAGAAAGGGTAGAGATCGAGCTAGACCGGCTGCAACGAGAGGGCATCATTTCACCGATCGAGTTCAGTGAATGGACCAGTCCTATTGTCCCAGTCCTCAAGGGAGACGGCACCATCAGAATCTGTGGCAATTACAAAGTAACTATCAATCCTTTCTCCCTGCAAGACCAATACCCACTACCAAAAGGCAATGATTTCTTTGCAACGCTGGCGGGAGGAAAGACGTTCATGAAGCTGGATCTGACTTCAGCCTACATGACGCAGGAACTGGAGGAATCATCGCAGGCCCTCACCTGCATCAACACGCACAAAGGTCTTTTTGTTTGCAACAGATGCCCATTTGGAATCCGATCAGTGGCGGCGATATTCCAGAGAAACATGGAAAGTTTACTGAAGTCGGTCCCGCACACTGTGGTCTTCCAGGACAACATCTTGGTCACAGGTCGGAACACAGTCGAGCATCTGCAGAACCTGGAGGAGGTTCTTAGTCGACTCAACCGCCTGGGGCTCAGGTTAAAATGCTTGAAGTGCGTTTTCCTGGCGTCTGAAGTGGAGTTCCTGGGAAGGAGGATTGCAGCGGAAGGCATCAGGCCCACCGACGCGAAGACAGAGGCAATCGAGATCGCACCGAGGCCACAGAACGTGACGGAGCTGCGACTCTTGAACTACTTTGGTAACTTCTTACCGGGTCTCAGCACACTGCTAGAACCACTACATGTTTTACTACGAAAAGGGGGTGAATGGGTTTGGGGCAAAAGCCAAGAAAATGCCTTTGTAAAAGCGAGAAAATTGTTATGCTGAAACAAATTGCTTGTGTTGTATGATCCATGTATGCGTTTGGTACTAGCATGTGATGTGTCGTCATATGGTGTTGGGTGTGTATTGCAACAAGCTAATGATTTTGGGAAACTGCAACCGCTTGCTTATGCATCCAGGAATCTGTCTAAGGCCGAGAGAGCCTACAGCATGATTGAAAAAGAAGCGTTAGCGTGTGTCTATGGGGTAAAGGAAATGCATCAATAACTGTTTGGGCCAAAAATCAAATTGGAAACTGACCATAAGCCACTTATATCCTTGTTTTCCGAGTGTAAAGGGATAAATACCAACGCATCGGCCCGCATCCAGAGATGGGCACTCACGTTGTCTGCATACAATTTTGCCATCCGCCACAGGCCAGGCACAGAAAACTGCGCCGATGCTCTCAGTAGGCTGCCATTGCCCACCACGGGGGTGGAAATGTCGCAGCCCGCTGATCTAGCCATGGTTATGGAAGCCCGCCACTGCCCGGCAGATCAAAACCTGGACAAGCCAGGACCCCTTATTATCTCGAGTCAAAAGCTGTGTGTTTCACGGGAACTGGTCCAGTGTCCCAGTGGAAATGCAGGAAGAGATAAAGCCGTTCCAGCGGCGCAAAGATGAAATGTCTATACAGGCAGACTACCTTCATCATTGACCTCCACAGTACCCACCCAGGCATCGTAATGATGAAAGCTAATAGCCAGATTCCACTTAGAGTCCTGTGTTCACAGATGTAATACATGCTCGCAGTTAAGCAATGTACCCAGGGAGGCGCTGCTAAGTTTATGGTCTTGGCCCTCCAAACTGTGGTCTAGGGTACACGTCGACTATGCAGGCTCGTTCTTGGGTAAAATGTTCCTTGTGATTGTAGACGCGTACTCCAAATGGATTGAATGTGAGATAATGTCGGCTAGCACGTCCGCTGCCACCAGTGAAAGCCTGCGGGTCATGTTTGCCACACACGGCTTACCCGATGTCCTGGTGAGCGACAACGGGCCATGTTTTACCAGTGCTGAGTTCAAAGAATTCATGACCCGTAACGGGATCAAACATGTCACATCTGCCCCGTTTAAACCAGCGTCCAATGTTCAGGCAGAGAGAGCAGTGCAAACCACCAAGCAAGGCTTGAAGAGGATAACTGAAGGCTCACCTATCCCGAGTTCTTCTTAGCTATCGCATGAGACCACACTCACTCACTGGGATCCCACCTGCTGAACTGCTCATGAAAAGAGCACTTAAGACAAGGTTCTCGTTAGTTCACCCTGATCTACATGAACAGGTGGAGAGCAGGCGACTTCAACAAAGTGCATACCATGATAGCGCAAATGTGTCATGCGAGATAGATTGAAGTCAATGATCCTGTATTTGTATCAAATTATGGACAAGGTCCCAAGTGGCTTCCAGGAGCAGGGTGTTTCGGGTCAAACTTTCAAATGGACTCATTCACCAGAAACACTTGGACCAAATCAAACTCAGATTCACAGACTATCCTGAGCAACTCACCTAGGACCCTACCTTTTTTGATCCCCCAACACACACACCAGTGGCAACCGACACCACGGTTGACCACGAAGCAGAACCCATCATCCACAGCAGCCCTGCAGGGCCCAACACACCAGGCAGCCCAGCAAGGCCAGCTGCACAGCAGCCCAGCGAGGGGCCAACAAATGATTCAACAACACCAGCTTTCACACCGAGACGATCAACCAGGGCAAGAAGGGCCCCAGATCGACTCATATTGACTTTGGGGGGGGGGGGGAATGTTGTGATATATGTGGACTTGTGTTTACTCTATACAGCCACCAGAGGGCTCATTCCTTGGAGTCCCAAGAGATCCCACAATCCCTTGGGAGCACAGGTATTTAAGAAGGCTTCACAGGCTGGAGAGGCAATTTGGAGACCTGCAATAAAAGACTAAGGTCACACTTTACTTTGAGCTCACAGTGTTCAGTCTGACTCTTTCTCCATACACAGCAGTAACCAAGAGGGTCGATGAGGGTAGTGCATACGATGTAGTATATATGGACTTTAGCAAGGCTTTTGATAAGGTACCACATGGTAGACTGGTCATGAAGGTTAAAGCCCATGGGATCCAGGGCAAAGTGTCAAGTTGGATCCAAAATTGGCTTGGAAGTAGGAAGCAAAGGGTAATGATTGATGGATGTTTTTGTGACTTGAAGGATGTTTCCAGTGGGGTTCCACAGGGCTCAGTACTGGGTCCCTTGCTTTTTGTGGTATATATCAATGATTTAGATTTGAATACAGGGAGTATGATTAAGAAATTTGCAGACAACACTAAAATTGGCTGTGTGGTTGATAATGAAGAGGAAAGTCATGGACTGCAGGAGGATATCAATCTACTGGCCAGGTGAGCAGATCAGTGGCAAATGGAATTTAATTCAGAGAAGTGTGAGGTGATGCACTTTGGAAGGGCTAATAAGGAAAGGGTGTACACATTAAACAGTAGGCCACTTAATAGTGTAGATGAACAAAGGGACCTTGGAGTGCTTGTCCACAGATCCCTGAAAGTAGCAGGCCAGGTGGATAAGGTGGTTAAATACTAGAACATAAGAAATAGGAATAGGAATCGGCCATACGGCCCCTCGAGCCTGCTCCGCCATTCAATAAGTTCATGGTTGATCTGATCATGGACTCAGCTCCACTTCCCTGCCTGCTCCCCATAACCCCTTATCCCCTTATCGTTCAAGAAACCATCTATTTCCGTCTTAAATTTATTCAATGTCCCAGCTTCCACAGCTCTCTGAGGCAGCGAATTCCACAGATTTACAACCCTCTGAGAGAAGAAATTTCTCCTCATCTCAGATTTAAATGGGCGGCCCCTTATTCTAAGATTATGCCCTCTAGTTCTAGTCTCCCCCATCAGTGGAAATCTCCTCTCTGCATCCACCTTGTCAAGCCCCCTCATAATCTTATACGTTTCGATAAGATCATCTCTCATTCTTCTGAATTACAATGAGTAGAGACCCAACCTGCTCAACCTTTCCTCATAAGTCAACCCCCTCATCCCCGGGATCAACCGAGTGAACCTTCTCTAAACTTCCTCCAAAGCAAGTATATCCTTTCGTAAATATGGAAACCAAAACTGCACACAGTATTCCAGGTGTGGCCTCACTAATACCTTGTATAACTGTAGCAAGACTTCCCTGCTTTTATACTCCATCCCCTTTGCAATAAAGGCCAAGATACCATTGGCCTTCCTGATCACCTGTTGCACCTGCATACTATTCTTTTGTGTTTCATGCACTAGTGCCCCCAGGTCCCGCTGTACTGCGGCACTTTGCAATCTTTCTCCATTTAAATAATAACTTGCTCTTTGATTTTTTTCTGCCAAAGTGCATGACCTCACACTTTCCAACATTATACTCCATCTGCCAAATTTTTGCCCACTCACTTAGCCTGTCTGTGTCCTTTTGCAGATTTTGTGTGTCCTCCTCACACATTGCTTTTCCTCCCTTCTTTGTATCGTCAGCAAACTTGGCTACGTTACACTCAGTCCCTTCTTCCAAGTCGTTAATATAGATTGTAAATAGTTGGGGTCCCAGCACTGATCCCTGCGGCACCCCACTAGTTACTGGTTGTCAACCAGAGAATGAACCATTTATCCCGACTCTCTGTTTTCTGTTAGTTAGCCAATCCTCTATCCATGCTAATATATTACCCCCAACCCCGTGAACTTTTATCTTCAGTAACCTTTTACGTGACACCTTGTCAAATGCTTTCTGGAAGTCCAAATACACCACATCCACTGGTTCCCCTTTATCCACCCTGTTCATTACATTCTCATAGAACTCCAGCAAATTTGTCAAACACGACTTCCCCTTCATAAATCCATGCTGACTCTGCCTGACCGAATTTTGATTTTCCAAATGTCCTGCTACAACTTCTTTAATAATGGTCTCCAACATTTTCCCAACCACAGATGTTAGGCTAACTGGTCTATAGTTTCCTGCTTTTTGTCTGTCTCCTTTTTTAAATAGGGGCGTTACATTTGCAGTTTTCCAATCTGCTGGGAACTCTCCAGAATCCAGGGAACTTTGGTAAATTACAACCAATGCTTCCACAATCCCTGCCGTTATTTTTCTTAAGACCCTAGGATGCAAGTCATCTGGTCCAGGGACTTATCTGCCTTTAGTCCTATTATCTTACTGAATACCACCTCCTTAGTGATTGTGATTGTGTTAAGTTCCTCCCCCCCCTATAGACCCCTGACTATCCACTGTCGGAATATTGTTAGTGTCCTCTATCGTAAAGATTTGTTCAGAGTTTCTGCCATCTCCATGTTCCCCATTACTCCCCGGTCTCGTCCTCTAAGAAGGCATACGGAATGCTTGCCTTTATTGGCCGAGGCATAGAAAAAAGAGCAGGGAGTTTATGCTTAAATTGTTTAATACTTTGGTTAGGCCACAACTGGAGTACTGCGTGCAGTTCTGGTCGCCGTATTATAGGAAGGACGTGATTGCACTAGAGAGGGTGCAGAGGAGATTTGCTAGGATGCTGCCTGGAATGGAGAATCTTAGTTAGGAGGACAGATTGGATAGGCTGGGTTTGATCTCATTGGAACAGAGGAGACTGAGAGGAACATAAGAACATAAGAATTAGGAACAGGAGTAGGCCATCTAGCCCCTCGAGCCTGCTCCGCCATTCAACAAGATCATGGCTGATCTGGCCGTGGACTCAGCTCCACTTACCCGCCCGCTCCCCATAACCCTGAATTCCCTTATTGGTTAAAAATTTACCTATCTGTGACTTGAATACATTCAATGAGCTAGCCTCAACTGCTTCCTTGGGCAGAGAATTCCACAGATTCACAACCCTCTGGGAGAAGAAATTGCTTCTCAACTCGGTTTTAAATTGGCTCCCCCGTATTTTTTTTGAGGCTGTGCCCCCTAGTTCTAGTCTCCCCGACCAGTGGAAACAACCTCTCTGCCTCTATCTTGTCTATCCCTTTCATTATTTTAAAGGTTTCTATAAGATCACCCCTCATCCTTCTGAACTCCAATGAGTAAAGACCCAGTCTACTCAATCTATCATCATAAGGTAACCACCTCATCTCTGGAATCAGCCAAGTGAATCGTCTCTGTACCCCCTCCAAAGCTAGTATATCCTTCCTTAAGTAAGGTGAGCAAAACTGCACGAGTACTCTAGGTGCGGCCTCACCAATACCCTATACAGTTGCAGCAGGACCTCCCTGCTTTTGTATTCCATCCCTCTCGCAATGAAGGCCAACATTCCATTCACCTTCCTGATTACCTGCTGCACCTGCAAACTAACTTTTTTGGGATTCATGCACAAGGACGCCTCACAACTTGAGCCGCCTCGGGGAAATCCCCTCCGTGCCTTTCAGTTCCGCGCGGAGGGGTTTCCTGTACGGGCTGCTCCTGCACACCCTCAACTTTGCCATCCTCGCCGGCCGTCCGGACACGCCATGGCGTACCATCTTGCCGTCCGGAGGAGGCGGGGGTCCCCGATGGAGGGCACTCTACGCAGGGGTCCTCCCACTATTCATCGGGGACTTGGCCTGGAGGGTGGTGCACGGAGCAGTGCCGTGCAAGAAATTTTTAAGCCGGTTCACGGACTCCCAGGCCGCCTGCAATTTCTGCGGTCTGGAGGAGTCTGTGTTCCATGTTTTTATTGAGTGCACAAGGTTGCAGCCCCTGTTCCATTATTTGAAGGGGCTGCTCCTGAAATTCTGGCTGCACTTCAGTCCCACTCTCCTGATCTTTGGGCACCCTGTGCGGAGGGGAGCGGGTAGGTCCGAGGGCCTCCTCGTAGGACTGCTCCTGGGCACGGCCAAGGGTGCCATCAGCCGGTCCAGGCAGCGGGCGGTCGAGGGGGTCGTTCAACCTGACTGCCTGCCTCTCTTCCGCTCTTACATCCGGTCCAGGGTGTCCTTGGAGATGGAGCACGCGGTGTCCACCGGTACGCTCGCGGCCTTCCGCGAGAGGTGGGCACCGGAGGGACTGGAGTGCATCATCACGCCCGGCAACCAAATTTTAATTTGATTTTACGTTTTAAAGTTTAATTTGTTTTAATTGCCGGTGCTTTTAGTGTCCCCCTCTCCTTTTATAGGGGGCACTGGAAAAAGGAAAAATTTGTTTTTAGTGCCCAAAAAAAAACACAAAAAAAACCCCAAAAAAAACAAAAAAGGGCCTTGTAAATGTCTTGTGTGTGTCATCCAGGTCGGGTGGCACGGATACATGTTTTATGTTTTGCAGGTTAACTCAAAAGAGTTTCATGCACAAGGACAACAGGAAGCACTGGGTCTCTGCTGCGGTCTTGAGTCTCCCGCTTGAGGAGGGCGGTCAGTCGTTGGTGTGCGTCAGCGCCCAGCTCGCGACTTTCCGTCTTCAGACCCTGCAGAGATACCTTTACGTCGAGCCCCCTCCTAGGTGGTGTGCTCTGGCGAGGTATTTCTTCCGCCAGCAGCGCGACCTCAATTATGACACGCAGCTCCTGTTTGTGAACTTGGGGGGTGCCAGGACCGCCCTCCGGGAGCTGCCTGTCTTTTACAGGGAACTCATCAGGGTCTGGAACAAAGTCTCCACCAAGCGCAGCTCTCCGCCGGCTGGAGTGGCGGCCGTCCTGCAGGAACCGCTGCTCGGGAATCCGTACCTCCACGGCCGAGGTTTTATGTGGCGGTCGGAAGAGAGGGCTGTGGCTGGTGAGGTGACCAGGGTCAGGGACCTGCTCGATGGCGGAGGAGCGGACTGGATGGCGCCAGACACGCTGGCGCGGCGCCTAAATTCTGCCAACATCCACCACGCGGCCGATGCCATCGAGTCGCTAAAAACAGCTCTGGGCCCTGACTCCGTTAGGTGCATCGAGGAGGCTCAAGCACGTGGGGAGATCCCGTCCGAACTGACCCCCGTCCGGACGGAATTCCTCATCGGCGCCAAACCCCGGAACCTCCCTCGGGGGCCGGCGCCTCACAACTTGAGCCGCCTCGGGGAAATCCCCTCCGTGCCTTTCAGTTCCGCGCGGAGGGGTTTCCTGTACGGGCTGCTCCTGCACACCCTCAACTTTGCCATCCTCGCCGGCCGTCCGGACACGCCATGGCGTACCATCTTGCCGTCCGGAGGAGGCGGGGGTCCCCGATGGAGGGCACTCTACGCAGGGGTCCTCCCACTATTCATCGGGGACTTGGCCTGGAGGGTGGTGCACGGAGCAGTGCCGTGCAAGAAATTTTTAAGCCGGTTCACGGACTCCCAGGCCGCCTGCAATTTCTGCGGTCTGGAGGAGTCTGTGTTCCATGTTTTTATTGAGTGCACAAGGTTGCAGCCCCTGTTCCATTATTTGAAGGGGCTGCTCCTGAAATTCTGGCTGCACTTCAGTCCCACTCTCCTGATCTTTGGGCACCCTGTGCGGAGGGGAGCGGGTAGGTCCGAGGGCCTCCTCGTAGGACTGCTCCTGGGCACGGCCAAGGGTGCCATCAGCCGGTCCAGGCAGCGGGCGGTCGAGGGGGTCGTTCAACCTGACTGCCTGCCTCTCTTCCGCTCTTACATCCGGTCCAGGGTGTCCTTGGAGATGGAGCACGCGGTGTCCACCGGTATGCTCGCGGCCTTCCACGAGAGGTGGGCACCAGAGGGACTGGAGTGCATCATCACGCCCGGCAACCAAATTTTAATTTGATTTTACGTTTTTAAGTTTAACTTGTTTTAATTGCCGGTGCTTTTAGTGTCCCCCTTCCCTTTTATAGGGGGCACTGGGGAAAATTGTGATTTTAGTGCCCAAAAAAAAAAACCAAAAAAAGAAAAACACAAAAAAAAAAAGGGGGAAAAAAAAAGAAGAAAAAAAAGGCCTTGTAAATGTCTGGAGTGTCACCCAGGTCGGGTGGCACCGTTTAATGTTTTTTTGTTTTGCAGATGAACTCCAAAAAGAGTTTCATGCACAAGGACCCCTAGGTCCCTCTGCACTGCAGCATGTTGTAATTTCTTCCCATTCAAATAATAATCCCTTTTTCTGTTTTTTTTCCCAAGGTGGATGACCTCACACTTTCCGACATTGTATTCCATCTGCCAAACCTTAGCCCATTTGCTTAACCTATCTAAATCTCTTTGCAGCCTCTCTGTGTCCTCTACACAACCCGCTTTCCCACTAATCTTTGTGTCATCTGCAAATTTTGTTACACTACACTCTGTCCCCTCTTCCAGGTCATCTATGTATATTGTAAACAGTTGTGGTCCCAGCACCGATCCCTGTGGCACACCACTAACCACCGATTTCCAACCCGAAAAGGACCCATTTATCCCGATTCTCTGCTTTCTGTTAGCCAGCCAATTCTCTATCCATGCTAATACATTTCCACTGACCCCGTGTACCTTTATCTTCTGCAGTAACCTTTTGTGTGGCACCTTATCGAATGCCTTTTGGAAATCTAAATACACCACATCCATCGGTACACCTCTATCCACCATGCTCATTATATCCTCAAAGAATTCCAGTAAATTAGTTAAACATGATTTCCCCTTCATGAATCCATGCTGCGTCTGCTTGATTGCACTATTCCTATCTAGATGTCCCGCTATTTCTTCCTTAATGATAGTTTCAAGCCAAGATAGTTTCAAGGAAACCTCATCAAGGTGTACAAAATATTGAGGGGCCTGGACATAGTGGATAGTAAGGGTCTATTTCCATTGGTGGAGGGGTCTACTACAAGGGGGCATAGTTTTAAGGTGGTTGGTGGAAGGCTTAGAGGAGATTTGAGGCAGGGCAGGGCTTCTTTACGCAGAGGGTTGTGGGGATCTGGAACTCGCTGCCTGGAAGAGTGGTGGATGCAGAAACCCTCACCACTTTTAAGAGATGGTTGGATGGGCACTTAAAGTGCAGTAACCTGCAGGGTTACGGACCTAGAGCTGGTAATTGGGATTAGACTGGATGACCTTTTGTTGGACGGTGCAGATATAATGGTAAGTACTGCAGGGAATAGAATACGGCCAGGGTGATCTCCTGGACTAGTTTTGATCACCTGGATGGGTCGGAGAGGAATTTTCCCAGATTTTTTCTCCCTAAATTGGCCTGGGTTTTTATCTGGTTTTTGCCTCTCCAGGAGATCATATGGCTCCGGTTGGGGTGGAGTGTAGAATGTTTCAGTATAAGGGGTGTCGCAGTTGTGTGAGGCGGACTGGTTGGGCTGGGTGCTCTTTGCCTTTCTGCCATTGTTCATAGGTTTATATGTAACCTTCAGGGCTGCTGACCGAGGGCCGTGTGGCTCTTTGTCGGCCGGCGCGAACACGTTGGGCCGAAATTGCCTCCTTCTGTGCTGTAAATTTCTATGTTTCTATAATGAGGGGGCTCAACAAGGTGGATGCAGAGAGGATATTTCCACTCATAGAGGAAACTAAAACTAGGGGGCATAATCTTAGAATAAGGGGCCTCCCATTTAAAACTGAGATGAGGAGGAATTTCTTCTCTCAGAGGGTTGTAAATCTGTGGAATTCTCTGCCCCAGAGAGCTGTGGAGGCTGGGTCATGATCAGCCATGATCTTATTGAATGGCCATGCAGGCTCGAAGGGCCGAATGGCCTACTCCTGCTCCTATTGTCTATGTTTCTATGTCATTGAATATATTTAAGGTGGAGATGGACACATTTTTGTGCGATAAGGGAGTAAAGGGTTACGGGGGAGCGGGCAGGGAAGTGGAGCTGAGTCCATGATCAGATCAGCGACGATTTTATTGAATGGCGGAGCAGGCTCGAGGGGCCAAATGGCCGACTCCTCCTATTTCTTATGTTCCTCAGTAAACTTTCCTTGTGGGGCCTTCCTGCTCCTCCGGATCCCCACAAGGAAAGCGAAAGAAACTTCCCTCTTTGGGCTTGTTGTCACCTGACTTAATAATGGGAAATGTGGAAATGGCTGAGACCTTAAATAATTATTTTGCTTCCGTCTTCACAGTGGAAGACACAAAAACCATGCCAAAATTTGCAGGCCACATGAATGTGGGAAGGGAGGACCTTGAGACAATCACTATCACTAGGGGGGTAGTGCTGGACAGGCTAATGGGACTCAAGGTAGACAAGTCCCCTGGTCCTGATGAAATGCATCCCAGGTTATTAAAAGAGATGGCGGAAGTTATAGCAGATGCATTCGTTATAATCTACCAAAATTCTCTGGACTCTGGGGAGGTACCAGCGGTTTGGAAAGCAGCTAATGTAACGCCTCTGTTTAAAAAAGGGGCAGGCAAAAGGCAGGTAACTATAGGCCGGTTAGTTTAACATCTGTCGTGGGGAAAATGATTGAAACTATCATTAAGGAAGAAATAGCGGGACATCTAGATAGGAATAGTGCAATCAAGCAGATGCAACATGGATTCATGAAGGGGAAATCATGTTTAACTAACTTACTGGAATTCTTTGAGGATATAACGA
Organism: Pristiophorus japonicus; assembly: GCF_044704955.1. NCBI lineage: Eukaryota > Metazoa > Chordata > Chondrichthyes > Pristiophoridae > Pristiophorus > Pristiophorus japonicus. The sequence goes on along the minus strand of NC_091991.1, from coordinate 186,345,157 downwards.
GCATGGTGGATAGAGGTGTACCGATGGATGTGGTGTATTTAGATTTCCAAAAGGCATTCAATAAGGTGCCACACAAAAGGTTACTGCAGAAGATAAAGGTACGTGGAGTCAGAGGAAATGTATTAACATGGATAGAGAATTGGCTGGCGAACAGAAAGCAGAGAGTCGGGATAAATGGGTCCTTTTCCGGTTGGAAATCAGTGGTTAGTGGTGTGCCACAGGGATCAGTGCTGGGACCACAATTGTTTACAATATACATAGATGACCTAGAAGAGGGGACAGAGTGTAGTGCAACAAAATTTGCAGATGACACTAAGATTAGTGGGAAAGTGGGTTGTGTAGAGGACTCAGAGAGACTGCAAGGAGATTTGGATAGGTTAAGCGAATGGGCTAAGGTTTGGCAGATGGAATACAATGTTAGAAAGTGTGAGGTCATCCACCTTGGGAAAAAAAACAGTAAAAGGGAATATTATTTGAATGGGGAAAAATTACAACATGCTGCAGTGCAGAAGGACCTGGGGGTCCTTGTGCATGAATCCCAAAAAGTTAGTTTGCAGGTGCAGCAGATAATCAGGAAGGCGAATGTAATGTTGGCTTTCATTGCGAGAGGGATGGAGTACAAAAGCAGGGAGGTCTTGCTGCAACTGTATAGGGTATTGGTGAGGCCGCACCTGGAATACTGCATGCAGTTTTGGTCACCTTACTTAAGGAAGGATATACTAGCTTTGGAAGGGGTACAGAGACAATTCACTAGGCTGATTCCAGAAATGAGGGGGTTACCTTATGATGATAGATTGAGTAGACTGGGTCTTTACTCGTTGGAGTTCAGAAGGATGAGGGGTGATCTTATAGAAACATTTAAAATAATGAAAGGGATAGACAAGATAGAGGCAGAGAGGTTGTTTCCACTGGTCGGGGAGACTAGAACTAGGGGGCACAGCCTCAAAATACGGGGGAGCCAATTTAAAACCGAGTTGAGAAGGAATTTCTTCTCCCAGAGGGTTGTGAATCTGTGGAATTCTCTGCCCAAGGAAGCAGTTGAGGCTAGCTCATTGAATGTTTTCAAGTCACAGATAGATAGATTTTTAACCAATAAGGGAATTAAGGGTTATGGGGAGTGGGCGGGTAAGTGGAGCTGAGTCCACGACCAGATCAGCTATGATCTTATTGAATGGCGGAGCAGGCTCGAGGGGCTAGATGGCCTACTCCTGTTCCTAATTCTTATGTTCTTATGTTCTTATGACTCCACGTCCCGTTAGTTTTGCTGCTGCCCACTCGTTAAAATAGTGATGTCATTGGACCCCGATCTACATAGTTAAGGAGATGTGCTTGTCTCTGCGATAAGGGAGTGGGATGCAGCGAGTAAATCTTCCGGCTAATTTCAACCCTCGCTCGCCCAGTTTCTACCTTATATGAGTGTTTGAGATAGAACTGGAGTGATGAGATCCAATTCACGTTTGGTGGGAGGTAGTGAATAAAACCGAGTTTAAAATTATTTAAGCAGTATCTGTTTTGTAACATCTAGATACTGTTGCAGATATATTAATAAAGAAGGAAAACTTTGGTTGGGTTCAGTCTTTGCTTGGCTCACTATAAAAACCGATAGAATAATGTGCTCACTTGAAGAGCCAAACACAAAGGTTCTGCTGCCTGAGACTTGCACATATTACTTCATTTATTTAACTGTAGTGTGTGAAACAAGGAGTGCATTCATTTATCTACCTAGAGTGGGTAAGGAAAACTCTGTGGCCCTGAATTTCCTTGTGGTTGGATGCCGTGTATAATGGGCAGGTAGTCTGGGGTGCCTTGGGCAATGGGGCCGGGGAAACTGTTCCTGGGCTGTCCCAAAAATATCAAAGAGAAATATTGTTCCATTGGATGGTAGAAACCCGCCTGTTCAGATTTATCTATCTCCGGTGCAGTAGCCACACACAAGGGATGGTCAGGGGCCCTTTCACTCTGCGTTGCTAAGTGTGATAGTATGGGAGTTCTGCCACACAATTCATGCTCACCCACTGGGCGAGTGCATTATGCTCCGCATCCCAAATGGGCCAGGTGGAAAAACAAGTGCAAACTCAGTGTCGACTGGTCTTGCCCCAATTTCCACACATTCCCACCCTGAATATAATTTTATTACGCTAAAAAACAAGCACATTTGAGGCCTCTTTATATATTTTCCTGGAACCAATCAAAAAACAGATCTTTTACAAACTTCTAAATTAATTCAGTGATGTGCAGCCCTCTCTCCGCACTCTCCGTGCCTATCCCTCGCACACCCCCCCCCAGTAACACCCCTCTACCCTTTAACACACTGTGATCAGCTCCACACCGCATCTGCTCGTTTGAGATAGAACTGAAAGCAATCAGCAGAGAAAGCAACAAATCTGCAGCAACCAGGATCCAAATTCAAGTTTGGAGGGAGGTTCTGAATCAATCTCCAAGTGTCCCTCAATCTCTGCAGGCCACATTTAATCTGCACACTGCCTGATGGCTCGAACCTTACTCTTTGATTTTGTTTACAGGATTTGAGTGTTAACAGCTTCGAACAGCTATGCATTAATTATGCTAATGAGTATCTACAATACTTCTTCAATAAGATCATCTTCAAATTGGAGCAGGTAAGAGATTTCGGCCTCGAAATTCGGGCCGTTTGCATCTCCAGTTAGTACCTCCGGGGGGGCGCTAACAGGGCGCAAATAATTTTGTGACCGGGCGCGGAGCCGCTAACGACTCCCGCTAAATGCGGCATCACCGTACTCAGCGCCCCGGACCCTAAATTGGGTATCACCCCCTGAAGCTGCAGAGTTTGCAGCTTGGGCTCTTCCCTTTTATTCAGGGTGGAGCCCCTCCCTCGCGGCCAGTGCACAGCGCTGCACCCCGCTCCCGAGGCGTCCGCCCGCTACCGCCCCAGAAAAGAAGTGGAGCGCTTTAGCTGGGGAGGTGGCGGGGTGCAGCGCTATGCACTGGCCGCGTGGGAGGGGCTCCACCCTGAATGAAAGGGAAGGGCTCAAGCTGCAAACTCTGCAGCAAAAAAGGGTCCTACCCGGACCACCAGGGAGTGGGGGTGCTGGGCCCACAGCCTCGAGCAGAGTGCCGGGCTGACGGATCGCAGTGCGGACCCCGCGTTCAAAGCTTTTTAACAGCAGCACACCCCTTTAACGTTGGCCCCATTGGCGGCTGGCCACCCAGTACACGCCCCCTGACACTCTCTGTCATCGTCCGTCGCAGCTTCAGGGGGCAATAACGGAATTTAGGGTCCGGGGCACTAATGGGGCGGTGCGCACAATGATGACATCAGCATCGCCGGCGCAGTGGAGCAGGGCGCTACGGGTTACCGCCACTGCTAAACGCCACCGAATTTAGCGGGAGTCGTTAACGGCACTGCGCCCACTCGCAAAGTCGTTTATGCCCCATTAGTGCCAAGAGGAGGTGCAAATGACCCGAATTTCTAGGCCACAGTGTCATTAGTATTGTGAGAGGGTGTGAGCCAGGGCCGTGGCTCCTGAACCCTGTCCAATGCTGGAGAGAGAATGTGTGAACTTCGGTACAGACAGGATGGGCTCAGCTGTGATCCCCATGGCCAAATAGCCTTTAACAGTCACTATGTGTGTTCACTCATTAAGACTGGCCTGTAGGGTGGAGGGGACTCCTGGAACCCAATACAATCACGTCAACATTTCCAAGAGTGGGAATGGAGAAAATGACAGGGAAAATTGAAAATTATTTGGAATCCACCCATCCTGTTTTGCTAGAACAGGTTTAATATGCTGGTATTTGGATGGTTTTAGCTCCACATGCTTCCCTTTTACAGGAGGAGTATATCAGAGAACAGATTGACTGGAAGGAAATTACTTTCAGTGACAACCAGCCGTGCCTCGATCTTATTTCACAGAAACCTTATGGGATCCTCAGGATACTGGACGACCAAAGCTCCTTCCCACAGGTCAGGCCACTTCTGCCGCTTGTTAAACACACAACAGCCAGTTAAAGGAGCACAGCTTGATCTTAGAGAGATCTCGCTGCTTCTCAGTCTCACTCTCTCCCTGTGTCAGAGCCTGTCTTGCTCTGTGTGCAGAGTATATCTGTGTCCCTTGTCATCCTGTGTGAGCTCTCTGGCGCTATGCTGCTTAGAGCAAGTTAAATGCATGCTCCTGATTTACCTGGTCTGGGCAGGGCTGGAGAAACCGATATTACAATTGACCTTGGTGTTCCTGCTTTAAGGGTTGGGGGAGTTGTGGGCGGAGGGGAAATTTCTATTACTGCTAAAGAGTAGGTCTGAGCTGAGGATAAGACCAAGTTCAGCAATAATCATAGAATCACAGAACGGTTACAGCATGGAAGGAGGCCATTCGGCCCGTCGAGCCTGTGCCGGCTCTCTGCAAGAGCACCTCAGCCAGTCCCACTCCCCCACCCTTTCCCTGGAGCCCTGCAAATTTGTTTCTTTCAGGCACTTATCCAACTCCCTTTTGAAAGCCACGATTGAGTCTGCCTCCACCACCCTCTCAGGCAGCGCATTCCAGATCCTAACCACTCGCTGCGTAAAAACGGTTTTCCTCATGTCGCCTTTGGTTCTTCTGCCAATCACCTTAAATCTGTGTCCTCTGGTTCTCCACCCTTCCACCAATGGGAACAGTTTCTCTCTCTCTACTCTGTCCAGATCGCTCATGATTTTGAACACCTCGATCAAATCTCCTCTCAACCTTCTCTGCTCCAAGGAGAACAACCCCAGCTTCTCCAGTCTATCCACGACACTGAAGTCCCTCATCTCCTTCCTTGGTGAAGAGCCCTCTGCCTCCAAGCATAGTTCTCCTTTTTGGTCCCTAATCGGCCCACCTAGTTTTATATATATGGAAGACTATTGTGTTGGCTGCCAGTCTATACCCTCCCTTTGCCCCTCCTATTTTCTTTTTCATTTTTCCTCTGAACTTTCTATATTCAGCCTGATTCTCAGATGTATTCTCGGTCTGCCATCTGTCATACGCACTCTTTTTCTGCTTCACCTTACTCTCTGTCCCTTTCGTCATCCAGGGAGCTCTGACTTTAGTTGCCCTAAATTTCCCCCTCGGGGGAATGTACCTTGACTGTACCCAAACCATCTCCTCTTTATTTCATATTTCCCACATTACAACAGTGACTACACTCCAAAAGTACATCATTGGCTGTAAAGCGCTTTGAGACATCCGGTGGTCATGAAAGGCGCTATAGAAATGCAAGCCTTGCTTTCTTGCTTTATTTCTTTATTTATTTTTACTGTAGATTGCTCCCTGTCCTTTTCCATAGATAATATAAACCTTAAGATCATGCATTTCTTGGTTGAATTACCCAATGATACTCACTGTCGAAGCTACCACCCCATCTCCAACCTCCCTTTCCTCTCGAAAATCCTTGACCGTGTTGTCATCTCCTAAATCCGTGCCCATCTTTCCCGGAACTCCATGTGTGAATCCCTCCAGTCCGGTTCCCGCCCCGACACAGTACTGAAACGGCTCTCATCAAAGACATAAATGATATCCTTTGTGACTGTGACAAAGGCAAACTATCCCTCCTCGTCCTCCTGGACCTGTCTGCGACCTTTGACACGGTTGACCACTCCATTCTCCTCCAACACCTCTCCACCATCGTCCAGCTGGGTAGGACTGCACTCGCCTGGTTCCATTCTTATCTATCTCATCGTAGGCAGAGAATCACCTGCAACGGCTTCTCTTCCCCCCGCCCCCCGCATCGTTACCTCTGGTGTCCCTCAAGGGTCTGTCCTTGGCCCCCTCCTATTCCTCATTTATGTACTGCCCCTTGGCAACATCATCCGAAAACACAGTGTCAGTTTCCACATGTACGCTGATGACACCCAGCTCTACCTCACCCCCACTTCTCTCGACCCTCCACGATCTCTAAACTGTCAGACTGCTTGTCTGACATCCAGTTCTGGATGAGCAGAAATTTTCTCCAATTAAATGCTTGGAAGACTGAAGCCATTGTCTTTGGTCCCCGCCACAAACTGCATTCCCTAGCGACCGACTCCATCCCTCTCCCTAGCATCTGTCTGAGGCTAAACCAGACTGTTCGCAACCTAGGTGTCATATTTGACCCTGAAATGAGCTACCGGTCACATATCCGCAGCATAACTAAGACCACCTATTTCCACCTCCGTAACATCGCTCATCTCTGCCCCTGCCTCAGCTCATCTGCTGCTGAAACACTCATCCATGTCTTGGTTTCCTCTAAACTTGACTACTCCAACGCACTCCTGGCTGGCCTCTCATATTCTACCCTATGTAAATTTGAGGTCATCCAAAACTCGGCAGCCCATGTACTAACTCGCCCATCACCCCGTACGCTCGCTGACCTAAATTGGCTCCCAGTTAAGCAATGCCTCGACTTCAAAATTCTCATCCTTGTTTTCAAATCCCTCCATGGCCTTGCCCCTCCCTACCTCTGTAATTTCCTCCAGCCCCACAATCCCCCAGTATATCTGCGCTCCTCAAATTTCTGAATGAGAGTCAGCACCTTCAGGGACTGTACCTCAGGGAGAGTCAGCACCTTCAGGGACTGTACCCCGGGGAGAGTCAGCACCTTCAGGGACTGTACCCCGGGGAGAGTCAGCACCTTCAGGGACTGTACCCCAGGGAGAGTCAGCACCTTCAGGGACTGTACCTCAGGGAGAGTCAGCACCTTCAGGGACTGTACCCCGGGGAGAGTCAGCACCTTCAGGGACTGTACCTCAGGGAGAGTCAGCACCTTCAGGGACTGTACCCCGGGGAGAGTCAGCACCTTCAGGGACTGTACCCCAGGGAGAGTCAGCACCTTCAGGAACTGTACCCCAGCGAGAGTCAGCACCTTCAGGGACTGTACCCCAGGGAGAGTCAGCACCTTCAGGGACTGTACCCCAGGGAGAGTCAGCACCTTCAGGGGAGGATGAGATATAATTAGGAATGGGGCCACAAAAACTTTTTTATGCAGCTATTTTCCTGTCAGAGGCTCTGGGAAGGAGCCTTTAGAGACGAGGCATTCCCTGTGCAGGAGAGCTACTGTGCAAATGCCGAGGGAGGTTTTCCAGTGAGTGACTCTTTGTTAATCAGCTTCCTTCCTGAACCTCACTGTGAATTCCAGGGCACCCATGTGGTTTACAAATTCAACTCTGAACAGGAAAATATACGCCATCATCAGCCAAACTGGACCCAATTAACTAGACATTCAATAGGAGAATGTTTCAGCCTCTAATCTTTGTGTCTGTGTAACACTCTGCTCCTTCAAAACAGGCAACTGACCACACCTTCCTGCAAAAGTGTCACTATCACCATGGCAACAACCCTCTGTACTCAAAGCCAAAGATGCCTCTGCCTGAATTCACCATTAAACACTATGCTGGGAAAGTGACATACCAGGTAATTATCGTCCTTTATTTAATCAGCTCACCTCATCATTGACTCACCCTGTCACTGAGTATAAAGGTTGGGTCCCCTGTCGTTGATGAGAAATTTATTCACTCAAAGGGTTGTGAATCTTTGGAATTCTCTACCCCAGAGCGCTGTTGAGTATGTTCAAGATAGAGACGAATAGATTTTTGGATGCTAAGGGAATCGAGGGATATGGGGATAGTGCGGGAAGGTGGAGTTGAGGTAGAAAAATGGACTACTACTGCTCATATTTCTTATGTTCTTATGTAACTCACTGATAGTCCATATGTAACTAGTAGTAAGTCATGGCTGCAATATCCTACCAGTAACGAGGGATGGCATCAAACAAGAAATTAGGGATTCGTGCAATAAAGGTACAGCAGTTATCATGGGCGACTTTAATCTACATATAGATTGGGCTAACCAGTAACGAGTAGTGATCGTATAACCTGATGATATTCACTCACTACAGCAAAATGCCCCTCCACTGCATAAGGTGTGGCCAAGCTACCCAATCAATGCCACTTTTAGCAGGTCCAGTCTCTCCCTCTCTCTCCTGGTTCTGGTTTGAACTCAGGTTCTTTGTGAAGGACAGCTCTGAACTGGAACAATTATCAGAGAACTATTAGCAACCATTTAGGAAGCAGGACTGGCAAGTCCAGAAACTGGTTGCCCACAGTCTTGGCAATGGATGGTACGTGATGCTGCCAATGTAGCAGTAAAGGAGGAGGCAGTAGCGATACCAGATAGGATAAAGATAAAGAGGAGGTACTACTGTACTGGGTGCAACAAAGGCATCAACAACATCCCAGCAGCAGTGCTGAAGACTTGCGCTCCGGAATTAGCTGTGCCTCTAGCCAATCCAGTACAGCTACCCGACAAAGTGGAAAATTGCCCAGGCATGTCTGTTCACAAAAAGCAGGACACATCCAATCCGCCCCATCAGCCTACTCTCAATCATCAGCAAAGTGATGGAAGGTGTCGTCGACAGTGCTATCAAACGGCACTGACTCACCAATAACCTGCTCACCGATGCTCAGTTTGGGTTCCCCCAGGACCGCTTGGCTCCAGACCTCATTACAGCCTTGGTCAAAGGGACAAAGAGTGTTAAAAAGACAAACCTGAAGGCTCTGTGCCTCAATGCAAGGAGTATTCGTAATAAGGTGGATGAATTAACTACGCAGGCAGCTATTAATGATTCTCATATAATTGGGATTATGGAGACATGGCTCCAGGGTGACCAAGGCTGGGAACTCAGCATCCAGGGGTATTCAACATTCAGGAAGGATAGACAGAAAGGAAAAGGAGGTGAGGTAACGCTGCTGGTTAAAGAGGAGATTAATGCAATAGTAAGGAAGGACATTAGCTTGGATGATGTGGAATCTGTATGGGTAGAGCTGCAGAATACCAAAGGGCAGAAAACGCTAGTGGGAGTTGTGTACAAACTACTAAACAGTAGTAGTGAGGTTAGGGATGGCATCAAACAAGAAATTAGGGATGCGTGCAATAAAGGTACAGCAGTTATCATGGGCGACTTTAATCTACATATAGATTGGGCTAACCAAACTGGTAGCAATGCGGTGGAGGAGGATTTCCTGGAATGTATTAGGGATGGCTTTCTGGACAATATGTCGAGGAACCAACTAGAGAGCTGGCCATCCTAGACTGGGTGATGTGTAATGAGAGAGGACTAATTAGCAATCTTGTTGTGCAATGCCCCCTGGGGAAGAGTGACCATAATATGGTAGAATTCTTTATTAAGATGGAGAGTGACAATGTTAATTCAGAGACTAGGGTCCTGAACTTAAGGAAAAGTAACTTTGATGGTATGAGACATGAATTGGCTAGGATAGACTGAAAAATGATACTTAAAGGGTTGACGGTGGATAAGCAATGGCAAACATTTAAAGATCACATGGATGAACTTCAACAATTGTACATCCCTGTCTGGAGTAAAAATAAAAAGGGGAAAGTGGCTCAACCGTGGCTAACAAGGGAAATTAAGGATAGTGTTAAATCCAAGGAAGAGGCATATAAATTGGCCAGAAAAAGCAGAAAACCTGAGGACTGGGAGAAATTTAGAATTCAGCAGAGGAGGTCAAAGGGTCTAATTAGGAGGGGGGAAATAGAGTATGAGAGGAAGCTTGCAGGGAACATAAAAACTGACTGCAAAAGCTTCTATAGATATGTGAAGAGAAAAAGATTAGTGAAGACCAACGTAGGTCCCTTGCAGTCAGAATCAGGTGAATTTATAATGGGGAACAAAGAAATGGCAGACCAATTGAACAAATATTTTGGATCTGTCTTCACTAATGAAGACACAAATAACCTTCCGGAAATACTAGGGGCTCGAGGGTCTCGCGAAAAGGAGGAACTGAAGGAAATCCTTATTAATCAGGAAATTGTGTTAGGGAAATTGATGGGATTGAAGGCCGATAAACCCCCAGAGCCTGATAGGCTGCATCCCAGAGTACTTAAGGAAGTGGCCCTAGAAATAGTGGATGCATGGGTGGTCATTTTCCATCATTCTATTAACTCTGGATCAGTTCCAATGGACTGGAGGGTAGCTAATGTAACACCACTTTTTAAAAAAGGAGGGAAAGAGAAAACAGGTAATTATAGACCGGTTAGCCTGACGTCGGTGGTGGGGAAAATGTTGGAATCAATTATTAAAGATGAAATAGCAGCGCATTTGGAAATCAGTGACAGGATCGGTCCAAGTCAGCATGGATTTATGAAAGGGAAATCATGCTTGACAAATCTTCTGGAATTTTTTGAGAATGTAACTAATAGAGTGGAGAACCAGCGGATGTGATATATTTGGACTTTCAAAAGGCTTTGACAAGGTCCCACACAAGAGATTAGTGTGCAAAATTAAAGCACATGGTATTGGGGGTAATGTATTGATGTGGATAGAGAACTGGTTGGCAGACAGGAAGCAGAGAGTCGGGATAAACGGGTCCTTTTCAGAATGGCAGGCAGTGGCCAATGGAGTGCCGCAGGGCTCATGTGCTGGGACCCCAGCTATATACAATATACATTAATGATTTAGATGAAGGAATTGAATGTAATATCTCCAAGTTTGCAGATGACACTAAGCTGGGTGGATAAATGTGAGGTTATCCACTTTGGTGGCAAAAACAGGAAGACAGAATATTATCTGAATGGCGGATGATGAGGAAAAGGGGAGGTGCAACGAGACCTGGGTGTCATGGTACATCAGTCATTGAAGTTTGGCATGCAGGTACAGCAGGCGGTGAAGAAGGCAAATGGCATGTTGGCCTTCATAGCTAGAGGATTTGAGTATAGGAGCAGGGAGATCTTACTGCAGTTGTACAGGACCTTGGTGAGGCCACACCTGCAATATTGTGTTCAGTTTTGGTCTCCTAATCTGATGAAGGACATTCTTGCTATTGAGGGAGTGCAGCAACTGATTCCTGGGATGGCAGGATTGATATATGAGGAGAGACTGGGTCAACTGGGCTTGTATCCATTGGAGTTTAGAAGAATGAGAGGGGATCTCATAGAAACATATAAAATTCTGACGGGATTGGGCAGGTTAGACGCAGGAAGAATGTTCCCGTTGCTGGGGAGTTCCAGAACCAGGGGTCACAGTCTAAGAATAAGGGGTAAGCCATTTAGAACCGAGATGAGGAGAAACTTCTTCACTGAGAGAGTGGTGAACCTGTGGAATTCTCTACCACAGAAATTTGTTGAGGCCAGTTCGTTAGATATATTCAAAAGAGAGTTAGATATGGCCCTTATGGCCAAAGAGATCAAGGGGTATGGAGAGAAAGCAGGAAAGGGGTACTGAGGTTGAATGATCAGCCATGATCTTATTGAATGGCGATGCAGGCTCAAAGGGCTGAATGGCCTGCTCCTGCACCTAATTTCTATGTTTCTATGTTTGGTCGAAACATGGACAAAATAGCTGAATTGCAGAGGTTAAGTGAGAGTAACTGCCCTGGACGTCAAGGTAGCATTTGACCGAGTGTGGCATCAAGGAGCCCGAGTAAACTGCAGTCAATGGGAATCGGGGAAAACTCTCCACTGGCTGGAGTCATACCCAGCACAAAGGGAGATGGTTGCGGTTGTTGGAGGTCAATCATCACAGTCCCAGGACATCACTACGGGAGTCCCTCGGGGCAGTGTCCTAGGCCCAACCATCTTCAGCTGTTTCATTAACCTTCCCTCCATCATAAGGTCAGAAATGAGGATGTTCGCTGATGATTGCATGTTCAGTTCCATTCACAACTCCTCAGATAATGGAGCAGTCCGTGCCCGCATGCAGCAAGACCTGGACAACATTCAGGCTTGGGCTGATAATTGGCAAACAACATTCGCACCACACAAGTGCCAGGCAATGACTATTTCCAACAAGCGAGAGTGTAACCACCTCCCCTTTGTATTCAATGGCATTACCATCGCCGAATCCTCCACCATCGACATCCTGGGGGTCACCATTAACCAGAAACTTACCTGGACCAGCCACAGGGGGCATAATTTATGAATAAGAGGTCGCCCATTTAGAACTGAGATGAGGAGGATTTTCTTCCCTCAAAGAGTCGTGAATCTGTGGAATTTCCTGCCCCAGAGAGCTGTGGAGGCTGGGTCATTGAACATATTTAAGGAGGAGATAGACAGATTTCTGATCAATAAGGGAGTGAAGGGTTATGGGGAGCAGGCAGGGAGGTGGAGCTGAGTCCAGGATCAGATCAGCCATGATCTTATTGAATGACGGAGCAGGCTCAAGGGGCCGAATGGCCTGCTCCTGCTCCAAATTCTTATATTCTTATGTAAGAATGAGGAGAGACAATATGAACTAAATGCTACAATTTTAAAGGGGGTCCAGGAACAGAGAGACTTGTGGGGTATGTGCACAAATTTTGAGAAGGCTGTTATAAAAGCATACAGGATCCTTGGCTTTATCAATAGAGGGACAGAGTAAAACAGCAAGGACATTATGCTAAACCTTGATAAAACAAGGTTAGGCTTCAGCCGGAGTATTGTGTTCAATTCTGGGAATCACACTTTTGGAAGGACATCAAGGCCTTGGAGTGGACACAGAAAAGATTGACCAGAATGGTACCAGGGATGAGGGACTTCAGTTCGGTGGAGAGACAAAAAGTTGGGGTTCTCGTCCGAGCAGAGAAGATTTGATAGAGGTATTCAAAATTAAGAATGGTTTTGATACAATAAATAAGCAACTGTTTCCATTGGCAAAAGGGTTGGTATCATAAGAACATAAGAAATAGGAGCAGGAGTAGGCCATACGGCTCCTCGGGCCTGCTCTGCCATTCAATAAAATCATGGCTGATCTGATCTTGGCCTCAACTCCACTTCCCTGCCCGCTCCCCATAACCCTCGACTCCACTATAGTTCAAGATTCTGTCTATCTCCATCTTAAATATATTCAATGACCCAGCCTCCACAGCTCTCCGGGGCAGAGAATTCCACAGATTCACGACCCTTATTCTGAGACTGTGCCCCCTAGTTCTAGATTCCCCACAAGGGGAAATATCCTCTCAGCATCTACCCTGTCAAGCCCCCACAGAATGTTACATGTTTCAATAAGATCACCTCTCATTCTTCTAAACTCCAACGAGTATAGGCCCAACCTGCTCAACCTTTTCACATAAGTCAACGCCTTCATCCCAGGAATCAACCTAGTTAACCTTTGAACTGCCTCCAATCCAAGTATATCCCTCCTTAAATAAGGAGACCAAAACTGTACGCAGTACTCCAGGTGAGGTCTCACCAATACTCTGTACAGTTGTCGCAGGACTTCTCTGCTTTTATACTCTATCCCCCTTGCAATAAAGGCCAACATTCCATTTGCCTTCCTGATCACTTGCTGTATCTGCATACTCACTTTTTGTGTTTCATGCACAAGGGTCCCCAGGTCCCTCTGTACTGCAGCATTCTGTAGTCTCTCTCCATTTAAATAATATTTTGCTTTTCTATTCTTTCTACCAAAGTGGATAACCTCACATTTTCCCACGTTATACTCCATCTGCTAAATTTTTGCCTACTCACTTAGCCTGTTTATTGTGAGGAGATTTTTTGTGTCCTCCTCACAATTTGCTTTCCCACCTATCTTTGTATCATCAGCAAACTTGGCTACATTACACTCGGTCCCTTCATCTAAGTCATTAATATAGATTATAAATAGTTGAGGCCCCAGCCCTGATCACTGTCGCACCCCACTAGTTACTGTTTGTCAACTTGGTAATGACCCATTTAACACAGAAACATAGAAAATAGGTGCAGGAGTAGGCCATTCGGCCCTTCGAGCCTGCACCACCATTCAATGAGTTCATGGCTGAACATGCAACCTCAGTACCCCATTCCTGCTTTCTCGCTATACCCCTTGATTCCCCTAGTAGTAAGGACCTCATCTAACTCCTTTTTGAATATATTTAGTGAATTGGCCTCAACAACTTTCTGTGATAGAGAATGCCACAGGTTCACCACGCTCTGGGTGAAGAAGTTTCTTCTCATCTCGGTCCTAAATGGCTTACCCCTTATCCTCAGACTGTGACCCCTGGTTCTGGACTTCCCCAACATTGGGAACATTCTTCCTGCATCTAACCTGTCTAAACCCGTCAGAATTTTAAACGTTTCTATGAGATCCCCTCTCATTCTTCTGAACTCCAGTGAATACAAGCCCAGTTGATCCAGTCTTTCTTGATATATCAGTCCCGCCATCTCGGGAATCAGTCTGGTGAACCTTCGCTGCACTCCCTCAATAGCAAGAATGTCCTTCCTCAAGTTAGGAGACCAAAACTGTACACAATACTCCAGGTGTGGCTTCACCAAGGCCCTGTACAACTGTAGCAACACCTCCCTGCCCCTGTACTCCAATCCCCTTGCTATGAAGGCCAACATGCCATTTGCTTTCTTAACCACCTGCTGTACCTGCATGCCAACCTTCAATGACACCCAGGTCTCGTTACACCTCCCCTTTTCCTAATCTGTCACCATTCAGATAATAGTCTGTCTCTCTGTTTTTACCACCAAAGTGGATAACCTCACATTTATCCACAGTAAAACATTAGACATTTTGCGAAGATTATTTTGTTCATTTGGCCTCCCAGAAGAAATTGTTTCAGATAATGGACCACAATTTAATTCAGAAGAATTTGCACAGTACACGAGCAAAAATGGTGTGAAACATACCAAGGTTCCACTATACCACCCTGTTTCGAATGGTGCAGCAGAGCACACTGTACAAATTGTAAAACGTGCCCTCATCAAATAAATGTTGGCTCCAAATCCAAAGAAATGACAGTTATCATTGGACCACAAATTGGCTAATTTTCTAATAACGTATCATAATACTCCTCACACAACTATTGGTAGAACACCAGCAGAGTTGTTTCTCAAACGACAGCCACGAACCAGATTCTCGTTGTTAAAACCAAACTTGGCACAGTCCGTAGAAGAGACACAATTAAGACAGAAAGAGAATCATGATAGAGGTAGAGTAAAAGAGAGAAGTGTGAAATTAAACCAGAAGGTGAGAGTGAAGAACCATCACCAGAAATGGGTAAAGTGGTTACCAGGAAGAGTGGTGAAGCTATGTGGTCCTCGCACATATTTGGTAAAGGTGTTTGATAATGGACATTTTAGGTTTGTTCATATTGATCATATTTTACCCACAGACATGGAAGGAGTTGAAGGTGGGAATGATTCGATTATTTCTGACTCATCAGATAGTTTTGATACACCAGTAGCAAATCCTAAATCCAATGTATTGGAAACAAATCCAAGAGAAAGTCAGAATTTAAGTCTGAGTCCGAGTCAGGAAAACAAACAGTCTGAAGTTAGAGTGAGTTCAAATGGAAATCAAGGGCATCCCTTGGAGGAAAACATTCCTCAGGATCTGCCTCGAATGAGTTTAAATTCGACACCATGTTTGGAAGGTTCTGTTCGAGACTGAAGGTATCCGCTTCAAAACAGAAAACAAGTGGTTAAGCTTGATTTGTAAATATGGCAAAATAAGTCCATATCCTTTGTCATGTATAACCATGCAAGTTATGTATGATGATTGGTTGTTATAATAACTCTTCAATAAGGAGGGAGAAGTGTAATTTCTGAGGCTCCACACTGTGGACTCCTGTGTTACTGCAGCTAGTGCTGTAAATAAAGAGCAGGTCACCTGACCAGCAGGCAGGAAGTGTCCAGAACCTGCAGCCATCTTACAGGCTGTGTGATGTATGCTCTCCAAAGATATGACAGGGAGCGGGCAGGGAAGTGGAGCTGAGTCCATGATCAGATCAGCCATGATCTTATTGAATGGTGGAGCAGGCTCGAGGGGCCGAATGGCCGACTCCTGCTCCTATTTCTTATGTTTTTATGTTGTATTACCCCCAGCATCATGAGCTCTTATCTTGTGTAATGAACTTTTATATGGCACCTTATCGAATGCCTTTTGGAAATCTAAATACACTATATCTATTGGTTCCCCTTTATCCACCCTGCTCATTACATCCTCAAAGAATTCTAATAAATTTGTCATACACGATTTCCCTTTCATTAAACCATGTCGACAGTGCTTGATTGTATTATAATTTTCTAAATGCCCTGCTAGTACTTCCTTAATAATGGATCATAAAATAATAGAATGGTTACAGCACAGAATGACGCCATTCGGCCCATCGAACTCGTGCCGGTAACCAGAGAGCACAGATTTAAGGTGATTGGCAAAAGAAGCAGAGGCGAGATGAGGAAAGAATTTTTTACACATCGAGTTGTTGTGATCTGGATTGCACTGCCTGAAAGGTGACGCTAGCAGATTCAACAGTAACATTCAAAGGGGAGTTGGATAAATACTTGAAAGGAAAGAATTTACTGGGTTATGGGATAAGAGCGGGGGAGTGGGATTAATTGGACAGCTCTACCAAAGAGCTAGCACAGGCACGATGGGCCGAATGGCCTGCTTCTGTGCTGTATCATTCTATGATTCTATGAAATAGACCCAGGGATGGGGTGTGGTGCAAATAGACCAAGAAGGAATGGGAACAAAAGGGAGACATTTGATATCAGGAGATTAATAACTGAGTAATAACTGAGTGGAGAGTCCGTGACACCATCTGTTGTATGTAGATTGTCGAGAGAAGCATATTTGCCGGGTGACTGGGGCTGAACACAGCCACATTTCATTCCTGTTCCTATTTCTCACAGGTCCATAAATTTGTCGAGAAAAATCATGATCAGGTTCGACAGGATGTCATGGAGTTGTTTGTCCACAGTAAAACAAAGGTGAGTTGGCGAGATCGTTTTGTTTGACCTCAGTCTGATGCTTATGTTTGGCTTTTAGCAGCCATTGCTGATAATTCTTTGGACCTGATCATGCCAGAGAAGCTGGCCAGTGGACACATGCAGTCCAGTCAGGCCACCCTGGCCAGTGGACACGTACAGTCCAGTCAGGCCACCCTGGCCAGTGGACATGTGTAGTCCAGTCAGGCCACCCTGGCCAGTGGACATGTGTAGTCCAGTCAGGCCACCCTGGCCAGTGGACACGTGCAGTCCAGTCAGGGCACGCTGGCCAGTGGACATGTGTAGTCCAGTCAGGCCACACTGGCCAGTGGACATGTGTGGTCCAGTCAGGCCACCCTGGCCAGTGGACACGTGCAGTCCAGTCAGGCCACAGTGGACACGTGCAATCCAGTCAGGGCACGCTGGCCAGTGGACATGTGTAGTCCAGTCAGGCCACCCTGGCCAGTGGACATGTGCAGTCCAGTCAGGCCACCCTGGCCAGTGAACACGTGCAGTCCAGTCAGGCCACAGTGGACACGTGCAGTCCAGTCAGGGCACGCTGGCCAGTGGACATGTGTAGTCCAGTCAGGCCACCCTGGCCAGTGGACATGTGTAGTACAGTCAGGCCACCCTGGCCAGTGGACACGTGCAGTCCAGTCAGGGCACGCTGGCCAGTGGACATGTGTAGTCCAGTCAGGCCACACTGGCCAGTGAACATGTGTAGTCCTGTCAGGCCACACTGGCCAGTGGACACGTGCAGTCCAGTCAGGGCACGCTGGCCAGTGGACACGTGCAGTCCAGTCAGGCCACGCTGGCCAGTGGACATGTGTAGTCCAGTCAGGCCACACTGGCCAGTGGACATGTGTGGTCCAGTCAGGCCACCCTGGCCAGTGGACACGTGCAGTCCAGTCAGGCCACAGTGGACACGTGCAATCCAGTCAGGGCACGCTGGCCAGTGGACATGTGTAGTCCAGTCAGGCCACCCTGGCCAGTGGACATGTGTAGTCCAGTCAGGCCACCCTGGCCAGTGGACACGTGCAGTCCAGTCAGGCCACAGTGGACACGTGCAGTCCAGTCAGGGCACGCTGGCCAGTGGACATGTGTAGTCCAGTCAGGCCACCCTGGCCAGTGGACATGTGTAGTCCAGTCAGGCCACCCTGGCCAGTGGACATGTGTAGTACAGTCAGGCCACCCTGGCCAGTGGACACGTGCAGTCCAGTCAGGGCATTCTGGCCAGTGGACATGTGTAGTCCAGTCAGGCCACACTGGCCAGTGAACATGTGTAGTCCAGTCAGGCCACACTGGCCAGTGGACACGTGCAGTCCAGTCAGGGCACGCTGGCCAGTGGACACTTGCAGTCCAGTCAGGCCACCCTGGCCAGTGGACATGTGTAGTCCAGTCAGGCCACACTGGCCAGTGAACATGTGTAGTCCAGCCAGGCCACCCTGGCCAGTGTGCACATGTTGCCACGTTCAAAGATCTAAGATCTACTATAACCTGTACTGATAGGTTTTGCTTAAAAAGGTTCTGCAGCCTTGAAATGAGATGTCTGAGCAGTGACCTGGAACAGTATTTCAAACTGTGAGAGTAAAACATGAGATAACAACATAAGAAATAGGAGCAGGAGTAGGCCATACGGTCCCTTGAGCCTGCTCCGCTATTTAAGACGAATATGGCTGATCCGATCATGGACTCAGGTCCACTTCCCTGCCCGCTCCCCATAACCCCTTATTCCCTTATCGGTTAAGAAACTATCTGTCTCTGTCTTAAATATATTCAATGTCCCAGCTTCCACAGCTCTCTGAGGCAGCGAATTCCACAGATTTACAACCCTCTGAGAGAAGAAATTTCTCCTCATCTCAGTTTTAAATGGGCGGGCGCCTTATTCTAAGACCATGCCCCCTAGTTCTAGTCTCCCCCATCAGTGGAAACATCCTCTCTGCATCCACCTTGTCAAGCCTCCTCATAATCTTATACGTTTCGATAAGATCACCTCTCATTCTTCTGAATTCCAATGAGTAGAGGCCCAACCTCCTCAACCTTTCCTCATAAGTCAATCCCCTCATCTCCGGAATCAACCGAGTGAACCTTCTCTGAACTGCCTCCAAAGCAAGTATATCCTTTTGTAAATATGGAAACCAAAACTGCACGCAGTATTCCAGGTGTGGCCTCACCAATACCCTGTATAACTGGAGCAAGACTTCCCTGCTTTTATAACCCTAACCCTTTCCCCAACCTCAACCCACCATTGGGGCCACCAAACTGAGTGAAATAGATTTACGAAGGAATCAGCTTACGAATGGAATGGATCTGCTTTGTTTATCAGATTGTAACCAGTCTTTTCTCGGGACAAACCATGAAGATGATGTCAGCGAAGAGCAACACCATCAGCCGCCGATACCAGGCTCCGACCGTGGCAGCGAAATTCCAACAGTCTCTGATGGAACTGGCGGAGAAAATGGAAAGGTAAGTTCCATACATCCAGACAATGTTCGCCCTCGCCGCCACAGCCCCCTAACCCTCCTCATCCTGCCCCCTAACCCTCCTCACCCCGCCCCCTAACCCTCCTCACCCCGCCCCCTAACCCTCCTCACCCCGCCCCCTAACCCTCCTCACCCTGCCCCCTAACCCTCCTCACCCCACCCCCAACCCTCCTCACCCCGCCCCCTAACCCTCCCTCCCCGCTCCCGAACCCTCCTCACCCCGCCCCCTAACCCTCCTTCCCCGCTCCCGAACCCTCCCTCCCCGCCCCCTAACCCTCCTCACCCCGCCCCCTAACCCTCCTCACCCCGCCCCCTAACCCTCCTCACCCCACCCCCTAACCCTCCTCACCCCGCCCCCTAACCCTCCTCACCCCGCCCCCTAACCCTCCTCACCCCGCCCCCTAATCCTCCTCACCCCGCCCCCTAACCCTCCTCATCCCGCCCTCCAACCCTCCTCATCCCGCCCTCTAACCCTCCTCGCCCCGCCCCCTAACCCTCCTCGCCCCGCCCCCTAATCCTCCTCACCCCGCCCCCTAACCCTCCCTCCCCGCCCCCTAACTCTCCCTCACCCCGCCCCCTAACCCTCCCTCCCCGCCCCCTAACCCTCCGTCCCCGCCCCCTAACCCTCCTCACCCCGCCCCCTAACTCTCCTCACCCCGCCCCCTAACCCTCCCTCCCCACCCCCTAACCCTCCCTCCCCGCCCCGCTCACTCACCCCCCCGCCCTGCCCCCACACCCCCCTGCCCCGACCCCTAACCTCCCCGCCCAACCCCTAACCCTCCCCGCCCCGCCCCCAACCCTCCCACCTACGCCCCCTAACCCTCCCTGCCCTGCCCCCTAACCCTCCGGCCCTGCCCTCTAACCCCACCCCCCGCCCCGCCCCATAACCCTCCCCGCCCCCAACCCTCCCACCCCGTCCCCTTACCCTCCCACCCCGTCCCCTAATCCTCCCGCCCTCTAACCCTCCCCACCCCGCCCCCTAACCCTCCAGCCCCGCCCCTAACCCTCCCGCTCCGCCCTCTAACCCCACCCCCGCCCCGCCCCATAGCCCCCCACCCAGCCCCATAATCCCCCCGTCCCACCCCATAATCCCCCCGCCCAGCCCCATAACCCCCCCGCCCCGTCCCCTAATCCTCCCCGCCCCGCCCCCTAATCCTCCCCGTCCCCTAATCCTCCCACCCCGCCCCGACTAACCCTCCCCCGCCCTCTAATCCTCCCCCGCCCTCTAATCTTCCCCGTCCCCTAACCCTCCCCGCCCCTAATCCTCCCCGCCCCCTAACCCTCCCCTCCCCGCCCCCTAACCCTCCCCTCCCCGCCCCCTAACCCTCCCCTCCCCGCCCCCTAACCCTCCCCTCCCCGCCCCCTAACCCTCCCCTCCCCGCCCCCTAACCCTCCCCTCCCTGCCCCCTAACCCTCCCCTCCCCGCCCCCTAACTCTCCTCTCCCTCCTGCCTGGTAGCTCTGGTGAACACTAAAGATGTGATTTGAAGAAGAGCAGCAAATTTTCCCAAAGTCCTGAGCAACAGACTAACCTCACCCAATAACTAAAACAGGTGAACCAATCGTTCATCTCATCGCTGTTTGTGGGATCAAGCTACAAAATGGCAGCCATTGTTTGTTAAGAGATGTTTCTGAGATGTGATAAGGTGTAATATAAATGCGAGTCTTTTAAGAAAGTTTTTTCCCAGACCGCAAGGCTGATTTGATAAAGCGATAATAATCGATACACCATGTTCTGTTTTTTCCAGCTGCAATCCGTTTTTTGTCCGCTGCATTAAGCCAAACAACAAAAAGGTAAATAGTGGGGCAGGGGATCCCCTCTGGGTCTGGGGATCCACACTGTCTCTTGTTGCTTTATAATCAGCTCCCTTTTCAGGAGAAAGTTAAATGAAGGGCCAAACTTTACACTTCAGCATACCAGAAAGATTGAAAACAGTCGCAGCATTAAGGGGGCGACATTCGGTTATGTTGCGTTTGGGGGCAGTAGCTCCAGTAAGGCGGGACGTCCTGTGCCTGGCCCAGCCACGAATTTCCGGTTACTGCTCCTCACAGGATGCGATGTCGCGCGCTCCATTTCCCTTGGGGCAGTTCGGGTGCGTTATGTGGCGGATTCGTTGCCGCTTCCGTTAAAGGGGAGAGACACTACAAACTCTGCAGTCCCTTCCACTGGGCCACCAGGGCTAAGTGGTGGCGTGGCTGGAGCCCGGCACTGAGACGGAGAGTCGGGTTACACGATCACAGCACGCACCCCGAGAAAGGAGCAGCGAACAGCACAGCGCACCTCCCCTTTAAGGATCGCCCACGATGGGTGACTGGCCTGATGGCGGGGGCGGGGGCAGGGGCATCTCCCTGCAGTGGCCCAGGGCGATACCTTGTTCGCCCTTCCGCTAACTCCTGTGGGAGGCGGTATCACCTCCGGGCAAAAACCCGGGAACTGTGTTAGCTACCCCTGGAGGCACTACTGCACGGCACAGAACAGAGGAATTTCGGCCTCTTAGATTCTGAAAGGAATGAATTAATTGAACTTAATATGTTGGAGATTGGTACAAACTTTTGGATCAGTGTTCTCGGGATCCAGCACAGGGACACAGACAGTTCTTCGCAGAGAGCAGTGAGTGTCTGTCGGGACTGGCTCGGAAGACATGGCTCAATGTAAGGGAGAAGTGAATGGATATTTGAGGGAGTGCGTGATGAGGGGACTCGCTCCTTGTCCGGCCAAATGGATTGCAGTCTTCACTGCTTCTGTACTTTCCTGTTTTTCTAAGGTGAGGTAAATTTGGGCATTTTAAAAGTCGACAGCTTGAAAGGGAGGGAAGGCTGTCGGAGTTCAGCAATTGTACAGTTTGAGATCCTGTGAAAGAATGACATTAGGAGAGAGTGTGGTCACTCTTGATTCGGAAACAATGAAAGATCAGTAAAGTGGAAGTGTGTGTGGGATGGAGAGGAATGATCAGAGGAGCGCTGACTATCGTGGTATTATGGGATAGTGGGAGACGGAAGGGGTCCCAGCTGGTGAATACAGTGAGTACCTGAGTCAGGTTTGATCCTCAACTGTGTTGGTCTTGGCATTGCTGAGTTAGACAGCTTCAGTGACCTTCACTGGAAGCTAGATGCATACGGATATCAGTGTGAGGACAGTATTGGAGTCAGACATTCAAATAGCATATTTGCACTTGCACATGCAGAATAGCACTTGGGCAACAGACTGCTGGGTGCCATGGAACTGTTCCCCAACAAGGAGTCAATTCCTTCTCGAGAGTAGGAAAGGGCAGAAAAAGAGACAAGAATTTACAAGAGAGGTTGGAGATGAGAGAAGGGCAACCTATCAGATGACAAATTGATGTGAAAAAACGCTCCCTTTCTGCAGGAGTCTGAACTCTTTGAGGCCGATGTTGTCAGCTCACAGCTGCGGTATTCCGGGATTCTGGAGACCATCCGTATCCGGAAGGAGGGCTATCCTGTCCGCATTACGTTTGATAATTTCATCAAGAGGTCAGTGTATTGACAAGACATCAGAGGACGGGATATTCTGTGATGCAAAATGTGTTAATTTTTAAATCATGATTTCTACTAGACTTTCATAATCAGATGGCCAAATCTAGAGAAAGAACTCTGGGGTTTGGTGACCATGGGTTAACTGTGCTCCACACTCTGGGCCCTGTGCAGATTGAGGGGATCAAAGACTGTTTTCCTGCTAACTGTAAGTGAAGTGAGTTTGGTTGCAGTTTCAGTTTAATATCTTTAGTCACAAATGTTTAGAGACCCAAATTAAGGGTCAAAACCTAAAGTGCATTGTAGCATAGAATAGGGGAGGACACAGGCAATCAAACTGAAACGTAAGATTCTAACAATCAGATCACCTCTCATTCTTCTAAACTCCAGACAGTATAGGCCCAATCTACTCAAATCTCTCCTCTCATCCCAGGAATCAATCGAGTCAATCTTCATTGCACTCCCTCTAAGGCAAGTACATCCTTCCTTAGGATACACCATCACCACCTATATACTCCCAATATACAGATATCCCCTTTATACCCGCAATATACAGATAGCTCCTTTATACCCTCAATATACAGATATCCCCTTTATACCCGCAATATACAGATAGCCCCTTTATATCCCCAATATACAGATAGCCCCTTTATACCCCCAATATACAGATAGCCCCTTTATACCTCCAATATACAGATATCCCCTTTATACCCCAATATACAGATATCCCCTTTATACCCCCAATATACAGATATCCCCTTTATACCCCCAATATACAGATATCCCCTTTATACCCCCAATATACAGATATCCCCTTTATACCCCCAATATTCATATATCCCCTTTATACCCCCAATATACAGATATCCCCTTTATACCCCAATATACAGATATCCCCTTTATACCCCCAATATACAGATATCCCCTTTATACCCCCAATATTCAGATATCCCCTTTATACCCCCAATATACAGATAACCCCTTTATTCCCCCAATATACAGATATCCCCTTTATACCCGCAATATACAGATAGCCCCTTTATATCCCCAATATACAGATAGCCCCTTTATACCCCCAATATACATAGCCCCTTTATACCTCCAATATACAGATATCCCCTTTATACCCCAATATACAGATATCCCCTTTATGCCTCCAATATACAAATATCCCCTTTATACCCCCAATATGCAGATATCCCCTTTATACCCCCAATATACAGATATCCCCTTTATACCCCCAATATACAGATATCCCCTTTATCCTCTTTATACCCCCAATATTCAGATATCCCCTTTATACCCCCAATATACAGATATCCCCTTTATACCCCCAATATACAGATATCCACTTTATACCCCCAATATACAGATATCCCCTTTATACCCCCAATATACAGATATACCCTTTATACCCCCAATATACAGATATCCCCTTTATACCCCCAATATAGCCCCTTTATACCCCCAATATACAGATATCCCCTTCATACCCCCAATATGCAGATATCCCCTTCATACCCCAATATACAGATATCTCCTTTATACCCCCAATATACAGATATCCCCTTTATACCCCCAATATACAGATAACCCCTTTATACCCCAATATACCGAGATATCCCCTTCATACCCCAGTATACCCAGATATCCCCTTTATACCCCCAATATACAGATAAGCCCTACATACCACCAATATACAGATAACCCGTTCATATCCCCAATATACAGATATCCCCTTCATACCCGCAATATACAGATATCCCCTTCATAGAAACATAGAAAATAGGTGCAGGAGCAGGCCATTCAGCCCTTCTAGCCTGCACCGCCATTCAATGAGTTCATGGCTGAACATGAAACTTCAGTACCCCCTTCCTGCTTTCTCGCCATAACCCTTGATCCCCCGAGTAGTAAGGACTTCATCTAACTCCCTTTTGAATATATTTAGTGAATTGGCCTCAACTACTTTCTGTGGTAGAGAATTCCACAGGTTCACCACTCTCTGGGTGAAGAAGTTTCTCCTCATATCGGTCCTAAATGGCTTACCCCTTATCCTCAGACTGTGACCCCTGGTTCTGGACTTCCCCAACATTGGGAACATTCTTCCTGCATCTAACCTGTCTAAACCCGTCAGAATTTTAAACGTTTCCATGAGGTTCCCTCTCATTCTTCTGAACTCCAGTGAATACAAGCCCAGTTGATCCAGTTTTTCTTGATAGGTCAGTCCCGCCATCCCGGGAATCAGTCTGGTGAATCTTCGCTGCACTCCCTCAATAGCAAGAATGTCCTTCCTCAAGTTAGGAGACCAAAACTGTACACAATACTCCAGGTGTGGCCTCACCAAGGCCCTGTACAACTGTAGCAACACCTCCGTGCCCCTGTATTCAAATCCCCTCGCTATGAAGGCCAACATGCCATTTGCTTTCTTAACCGCCTGCTGTACCTGCATGCTAACCTTCAATGACTGATGTACCATGACACCCAGGTCTCGTTGCACCTTCCCTTTTCCTAATCTGTCACCATTCAGATAATAGTCTGTCTCTCTGTTTTTACCACCAAAGGGGATAACCTCACATTTATCCACATTATACTTCATCTGCCATGCATTTGCCCACTCACCTAACCTATCCAAGTCACCCTGCAGCCTAATAGCATCCTCCTCGCAGCTCACACTGCCACCCAACTTAGTGTCATCCGCAAATTTGGAGATACTGCATTTAATCCCCTCGTCTAAATCATTAATGTACAATGTAAACAGCTGGGGCCCCAGCACAGAACCTTGCGGCACCCCACTAGTCACTGCCTGCCATTCTGAAAAGTACCCGTTTACTCCTACTCTTTGCTTCCTGTCTGACAACCAGTTCTCAATCCACGTCAGCACACTACCCCCAATCTCATGTGCTTTAACTTTGCACATTAATCTCTTGTGTGGGACCTTGTCGAAAGCCTTCTGAAAGTCCAAATATACTACATCAACTGGTTCTCCTTTGTCCACTTTACTGGAAACATCATCAAAAAATTCCAGAAGATTTGTCAAGCATGATTTCCCTTTCACAAATCCATGCTGACTTGGACCTATCATGTCACCATTTTCCAGATGCACTGCTATGACATCCTTAATAATTGATTCCATCATTTTACCCACTACTGAGGTCAGGCTGACCGGTCTATAATACCCTGTTTCCTCTCTCCCTCCTTTTTTAAAAAGTGGGGTTACATTGGCTACCATCCACACCATAGGAACTGATCCAGAGTCAATGGAAGTTGGAAAATGACTGTCAATGCATCCGCTATTTCCAAGGCCACCTCCTTAAGTACTCTGGGATGCAGTCCATCAGGCTCTGGGGATTTATCGGCCTTCAATCCCATCAATTTCCCCAACACAATTTCCCGACGAATAAAGATTTCCCTCAGTTCCCCCTCCTTACTAGACCCTCTGACCCCTTTTATATCCGGAAGGTTGTTTGTATCCTCCTTAGTGAATACCGAACCAAAGTACTTGTTCAATTGAACTGCCATTTCTTTGTTCCCCGTTATGACTTCCCCTGATTCTGACTGCAGGGGACCTACGTTTGTCTTTACTAACCTTTTTCTCTTTACATACCTATAGAAACTTTTGCAATCCGCCTTAATGTTCCCTGCAAGCTTCTTCTCGTACTCCATTTTCCCTGCCCTAATCAAACCCTTTGTCCTCCTCTGCTGAGTTCTAAATTTCTCCCAGTCCCCAGGTTCGCTGCTATTTCTGGCCAATTTGTATGCCACTTCCTTGGCTTTAATACTATCCCTGATTTCCCTAGATAGCCACGGTTGAGCCACCTTCCCTTTTTTATTTTTACGCCAGACAGGAATATACAATTGTTGTAATTCATCCATGCGGTCTCTAAATGTCTGCCATTGCCCATCCACAGTCAACCCTCTAAGTATCATTCGCCAATCTATCCTAGCCAATTCACGCCTCATACCTTCAAAGTTACCCTTCTTTAAGTTCTGGACCATGGTCTCTGAATTTACTGTTTCATTCTCCATCCTAATGCAGAATTCCACTATATTATGGTCACTCTTCCCCAAGAGGCCTCGCACAACGAGATTGCTAATTAATCCTCTCTCATTACACAACACCCAGTCTAAGATGGCCTCCCCCATAGTTGGTTCCTCAACATATTGGTCTAGAAAACCATCCCTTATGCGCTCCAGGAAATCCTCCTCCACCGTATTGCTTCCAGTTTGGCTAGCCCAATCGATGTGCATATTAAAGTCACCCATTATAACTGCTACACCTTTATTGCATGCACCCATAATTTCCTGTTTGATGCCCTCCCCAACATCCCTATTACTGTTTGGAGGTCTGTACACAACTCCTACTTACGTTTTTTGCCCTTTGGTGTTCTGCAGCTCTACCCATATAGATTCCACATCATCCAAGCTAATGTCTTTCCTAACTATTGCATTAATCTCCTCTTTAACCAGCAATGCTACCCCACCTCCTTTTCCTTTTATTCTATCCTTCCTGAATGTTGAATACCCCTGAATGTTGAGTTCCCAGCCCTGATCATCCTGGAGCCACGTCTCCGTAATCCCAATCACATCATATTTGTTAACATCTATTTGCACAATTAATTCATCCACCTTATTGCGGATACTCCTTGCATTAAGACACAAAGCCTTCAGGCTTGTTTTTTTAACACCCTTTGTCCTTTTAGAGTTTTGCTGTACAGTGGCCCTTTTTGTTCTTTGCCTTGGGTTTCTCTGCCCTCCACTTTTCCTCATCTCCTTTCTGTCTTTTGCTTTTGCCTCCTTTTTGTTTCCCTCTGTCTCCCTGCATTGGTTCCTATCCCCCTGCCATATTAGTTTAAATCCTCCCCAACAGCACTAGCAAACACTCCCCCTAGGACATTGGTTCCGGTCCTGCCCAGGTGCAGACCGTCCGGTTTGTACTGGTCCCACCTCCCCCAGAACCGGTCCCAATGCCCCAGGAATTTGAATCCCTCCCTGCTGCACCACTGCTCAAGCCACGTATTCATACCCACAATATACAGATTTCCCCTTCATACTCTCAATATACCCAGATAAGAACATAAGAAGTAGGAACAGGAGTAGGCCATACGGCCCCTCGAGCCTGCTCCGCCATTTAATATGATCATGGCTGATCCGATCATGGACTCAGTTCCATTTCCCTGCCCACTCCCCATAGCCCCTTAATCCCTTATCGGTTAAGAAACTGCCTATCTCTGTCTTAAATTTATTTAATGTCCCGGCTTCCACAGCTCTCTGAGGCAGCGAATACCACAGATTTACAACCTCCTGAGAGAAGAAATTCCTCTTCATTTCAGTTTTAAATGGGCGGCCCCTTATTCTAAGACCATGCCCCCTGGTTCTAGTCTCCCCCATCAATGGAAACATCCTCTCTGCATCCACATTGTCAAGCCCTCTCATAATCTTATACGTTTCGATTAGATCACCTCTCATTCTTCTGAATTCCAATGAGTAGAGGCCCAACCAACTCGACCTTTCCTCATAAGTCAACCCCCTCATCTCCGGAGTCAATCTAGTGAACCTTCTCTCAACTGTCTCCAAAGCAAATATATCCTTTTGTAAATATGGAAACCAAAACTGCATGCAGTACTCCAGATGTGACCTCACCAATACCCTGTATAACTGTAGCAAGACTTCCCTGCTTTTATACTCCATCCCCTTTGCAATAAAGGCCAAGATTCCATTGGCCTTCCTGATCACTTGCTGTACCTGCATACTATCCTTTTGTGTTTCATGCACAAGTACCCCCAGGTCCCGCTGTACTGCAGCACTTGGCAATTTTTCTCCATTTAAATAATAACTTGCTCTTTGATTTTTTTTCTGCCAAAGTGCATGACCTCACACTTTCCAACATTATACGGCAACTGCCAAATTTTTGCCCACTCACTTAGCTTGTCGATGTCCTTTTGCAGATTTTTTGTGTCCTCCTCATACATTGCTTTTTCTCCCATCTTTGTATCATCAGCAATCTTGGCTACATTACACTCGATCCTTTCTTCCAAGTCATCAATATAGATTGCAAATAGTTGGGGTCCCAGCACTGATCCCTGCAGCACCCCCCTAGTTACTGATTGCCAACCCGAGAATGAACCATTTATCTCGACTCTCTGTTTTCTGTTAGTTAGCCAATCCTCTATCCATGCTAATATATTACCTCCAACCCCGTGAACTTTTATCTTGTGCAGTAACTTTTTATGTGGCACCTTGTCAAATGCCTTCTGGAAGTCCAAATACACCACATCCACTGGTTCCCTTTAACCACCCTGTTCAAAGAATTCCAGCAAATTTGTCAAACATGACTTCCCCTTCATAAATCCATGCTGACTCTGCCCGACCGAATTTTGCCTTTCCAAATGTCCTGCTACTGCTTCTTTAATAATGGACTCCAACATTTCCCCAACCACAGATGTCCCCTTTATACCCCCAATATCCCCAGATACCCCCTCTACAGTAAGGGGTTTACATAACCAAAACTACTGCACTCTTTGGCCTATGCTGCATCAGCCAATCACGACTGGAGGGAGGTGGCTTATTGACCTCATGAATCCTGGGCTAAAGAGGGGAACAACCATGTGGATTCTCCACTGCCGACCTCCAAGATTCCTGATGGAGAATTCCCAAATGTGGATGTTGGCTGAGGGCACTTGGGATCTTTATTCTAACGGCAATCTTTGCTGCCTTGGTCCTGATTCTGCCTTGCATTGGACTTCCTTCCGAACTTGCCTCCTGCATCTCCCCCATTCCAATAGACTAGGTCCCACAATCAGTCACAGTCTCTAGTAAAAAAAAAATGAATGAAAACAGACAGTGGATAAATTAACTGAGAAATCTTGTAATATTTTAGAAAGGAAGATGGCTGGGTATCAAACCAATGTACTTTCTGCAATTCTACTACATTTTACAGCCTCTTTGTTTAACAGCTTTTGGCAAATAGTCACTTGTTATAAATGGGTGAACTGTATCGTTACTCAGATGAGATTAGTAACACAAACCTTTCTTACAGGTACAAAATCTTATTGGGACTGACTAATCAAATCAAGGCAGATGGTGAGAACTGTGTAACCATCTTGAAGCAGATCGTTCCTGTTGGCAGGGGAATGTACAGCATCGGACTCACCAAGGTCTGATCACATATTCATCCATATGACAAACTTGTCCACTTCTACATTATCTTCTTTTACTGTCCATACAGAAGGACTTCCTTGTGTTCCAGTGAGCCAAAAACAGATTGGATGCTGCAGGATTTATCCCCACTCGCCTTCAATATTTTTTTGGTCCAGTTTTCTCTCCTTTCCTAAAGGCGCAGACTCTCACTGGGGCACGGTTCCCACACACACTGACTCTCACTAGGTACAGTCCCACACACACCGACTCTCACTGGGTACAGTCCCACACACACCGACTCTCACTGGGGTACAGTCCCACACACACTGACTCTCACTGGGGTACAGTCCCACACACACTGACTCTCACTGGGGTACAGGTCCCACACACACTGACTCTCACTGGAATACGGGTCCCACACACACTGACTCTCACTGGGGTACGGGTCCCACACACACTGACTCTCACTGGGGTACAGATCCCACACACACTGACTCTCACTGGGGTAAAGTCCCACACACACTGACTCTCACTGGGGTACAGTCCCACACACACTGACCCTCACTGGGGTAATGTCCCAC